>NC_091575.1:18394675-18409675 GCF_042767895.1 Penaeus vannamei
TTCTTGAACAAAGAAGATTAAGAAAAAATACAGCACAATTAAAATACAAAAGGGAATAAGTAAAACAAAAGGGAATAAGTAAAGAATCGTATACAGAAAATGGAAAACAAAAGAAAAAACAAAAAACAAGGACACGGTTGGTCTGTTCAAAAAGCCTGGCATTTTTAAAGCATTTACAGCGTCGCAGCGAAGGCTCGGTTTCCGAACATCAATCATTTTCCTTGTTCACTCTATCTTTAGAAATTATATCACAATTTCCCTCTTCTCTCGTCGATTCTGAATTTCCAAAGGACAAATGATTGGCAAACGTTTCTCAAAAAAAAAAAAAAAAAATCTCTATTCTTTGCCCCGCTGTACCCAGTGAAAAAAAATCCTTTAATGAAGTGCAAGCAGCTGAAAAGTTTTCAGTCAAAACCGAAGTTTCCCAGTTAAAAAGGAGGTATTATTCTGCTGAACTAGGTGGCTATTTCGGGATTGTTTCCTCGCCTGATTAATGTTTTGCAACTGCATTTACATGTACATTCCACATTCACTTGCAAAGATAAAGGCATTTTCCAAAAATATACACAACAGGTCTTTCAACTCATTATTTCTAACATCTCTCAACGCAAAAACTACATTCAAATGCAAAATTTATAAAACCAAAGTCGAGATATGGCTTGGGTAATAACCCATTTATAAAACATAAAGCGACGAAGAGTTGCCAATCAGGCTATTCTATGAGACGCACAATGAATGCACATCACTACATACAGCGCAAATATCCGCGCGTCTGCGAGCGAATCCGTGCGCGCGTTTGCATACGAGCCTCCGCGAAAGAAAAGAAAATACATTAACGGAAAACTGAGACAAGAGAGAACCTCGCCCCGCCCTGAACCCCGCCAGCAACTCGCCAAGGAACCTACCATTAGCCAATCACCGATGATGTAGGTTCAGAAGGCCGGACCAAGGTGCCCCTCCTGGTCCGGCCGGCCGAGCGGAGGAAGTCCATTACTCAAATAACAACTCTTTCTTTGCCCTCGGATACTGCTCGGCTTTTTCGCCTTATGGCTGGCTGGATAAGTATTTATATACACGGAGTTTTGTATACATATGCAAATACAGCGTGCGTGTGTGCGAGGGGGGTATGTATGCGTGTACGTGTGTGTGTGTAAAATTCATGCATATTTGGATATTTATTACTTTCTCTTTATTCTCTCTTACTCTTGCAATTCACAATTTCCAGACACAAATTTCGCCTTCTAGCTTCCGGCCTTGACTAGTCTCGTAAAAAAAAAAGGATAAATAAAATAATTCTCGTTAGTTCTTGACCCAGACATCCCAGCCTTTATTTCATCTTTATCTTATCATTATCTTTATGTATGCTTGCATGGAATCGCACGAGCACATGCACCGTTGTAAGTGAATGAATTATTTGTAATTTGCTACCTCTTTTTCATTCCCTTTTAACTTTCTTTCCATTTCCATTTCTTGTTTTAGTTTAATTTTCTTGTCTCCTGTTAAAGAAAGAAAAAAGGCTTATTCTGGTTATTCTATTTGGTGCTTTTTCGTTACTTCCTTGACTCATTTTTCTTTCTTTTCTCTCTCTTTTTTCTTTGCCTTTATGGTAATGTTCTTCCTCATCTCTCATTTCTTTTTCATTTCTTTTGTTCTTTCTTTATCCACTTTCCTTCCCTTCGTTCTTTTTTTTCTCCTCTCTACCTTCGCTTCCTCCCCTCTTTCTCAGCTCCCATCCTTGCACCCTCCTTCTATTCCCAACCCCCACCCTTCCCTCCCTTAAATCTCTCTACCCTCCTTCCCTCTCACCTACCCCACCATCCCCTCCTTCCACCTCCCCTCCGTCTCCAATCCTTCCTTCTCAACCAACCTTCCTTCATTTTCCCTTCCTTACCTGACCCTCATTCTCTTTCCCCTCCTTTTCCTTTCCCTCCCATCAATCCCTCCTTAACCTCCCTTTCTTATTACTTCCTATCATCTCTCCTTTCCCCCTCCCCCATCCTTCCTTCCATCTCTTTCTACCCTTTCCTTCCCTCCTCCTATCTCTCTCCCATCTCTCCCTCCGCCCTCCCTCTTTCCGTCTCTCCCTCCTCCCTCTCTTCCTATTCTCCCTCCCTCTTTCCTTTCTTCCTTTTCTCCATCTCTTCCTCCTCTCATCCCTCCTTCCCTCCCTCCCTCCATCCTCCCTCTTATCCTCTCTCCATCCTTCTATCCCTCCTTCCCTCTCTCCCTCCATCCTCCCTTTCCCTCCTTCTATCCGTCCCTCCCCCTCCCTCATACCCTCTCTCCCTCCATCCTCCCTCTACCCTCTCTCTCCCTCCATCCTCCCTCTACCCTCTCTCTCCCTCCCTTCTCCCTCCTACCCTCTCTCCCTCTCTCCCTCTCTCCCTCCCCCTTCTCCTTCCCGATTTCTCCATCCTCCTCCTCTCTCTCCCTCCACCCCCTTACCTCTCTCTCCCTCCCCCCTCTTACTCCTCTCTTCCTCCCCCTCCTATCCTCTCTTCCTCCTCCTACCTCCTTCCTTCCTCTCTTCCTCCCCCCTCCTACCCTCTTCTCCTCCCCCTCCCTCCCTTCATCCCTCCCTTTTTCCCCGCTCTCCCCATCCTTCGTCCTACCCTCCCTCCTTCCCGCTATCCCCATCCTCCGTCCTTCCTCTCTACCCCCTCCCTCCATCCTCCCTCCTACCTCTCTCCCTCCCTCCTTTCATCCCTCCCTCCTTCTCGCTTTCCCCCATCTTCCCTCCTACCCTCTCTCCGTCCCTCCTACCCTCTCTCTCTCCACCCCCATTACCCTCTCTCCCTCCCTCCTCCCTCCTACCCTCCTCTTGCCCCCTCCTCCCCCTCTTGCCCCCCCCCCAAACCCTGAGGCCATTCCAAACTCCCAAGCGAGTGTTCCGAGCGCGGAATCCAAGGGAGTGCATCGAAGCCTGATAGGGTCGTGTAGCAACGGGATGAAAAGTCTGGAACCTTTATTTTCTCTTTCCTTACTCTCTCGCCTCCCATTCTCTCGCTCGCTCTTGCGGCTCTCTCTCTCTCTGTCTCCCTTCCTTGCTCTATCGCGCTCGCCTTTTTCTCTCTTTTCTTATTCCCTTCTTTCACTCATTCATTCATTCATTCATTCATTCTCTCTCTCTCTCGCTCTCTCTCTCGCTCTCGCTCTCGCTCTCGCTCTCGCTCTCGCTCGCTCTCTCTCTTCCCCCCTCTCTCTCTCTCTCTTCTCCGCACCCCCTTTCTCTCCTCTCTCGTTCCCCTTCTCTCTATCTCTCTCTTTCCCCTTCTCTCTATCTCTCTCTTTCCCCTTCTCTCTATCTCTCTCTTTCCCTTCTCTCTATCTCTCTCTTTCCCCTTCTCTCTATCTCTCTCTTTCCCCTTCTCTCTCTCTCTCTCTTTCCCCTTCTCTCTATCTCTCTCTTTCCCCTTCTCTCTCTCTCTCTCTTCAATCCTCAATTCATACATCTAGATACATATAATTGCCTACATGCGTTGATTGGAGGACCCCCCCCCCTTTCTATTGTCTTGTGTGCACTTCTATACCGGAAATGTACATGTGAACGCATGTGTATGAGCCTTCATCCATGTACGTGTCCGCGCGTGTATTTACACATACAGACGCACGTACACTCGCTCCCCGTTACGATGATATTCAAGAAAACCTACGGCCCCCTGAAAGGAACCCCCCCCCCGCCCTCCCACCGCCGCACCCCCCCCCCCCCCCCGATCGCGAAGGCAGCGGAGGCGAGCTCGTCCTGGAGTCTATAAGAAGGAATTAGGCTCCGGCTCCAGCTCTTCGGGGAAGCTTGGAGCCTCACGATGGTACGCGGGGATATTGATATCATACATCGCAGACCAAGAGGCACTTCGGACCGCCTGCGGGCATCCTATCCGTGGCACTAACTCATGGGCACGAGATAGCTTCGGCGGGGCTGGCCTTATCCACAAAATATCCTTATCTCAGAAAAAAAGAAAAAAAGAGGGAAAAGAGAGACGCAAATGAGGGGGCGGGGAGAGGGGAATAGGGAGGGAGAGGGGAATAGGGAGGGAGAGGGGAATAGGGAGAGAGAGGGGAATAGGGAGAGAGAGGGGAATAGGGAGAGAGAGGGGAATAGGAGAGAGAGAGAGAGAGAGAGAGAGAGAGAGAGAGAGAGAGAGAGAGAGAGAGAGAGAGAGAGAGAGAGAGAGAGAGAGAGAGAGAGAGAGAGAGAGAGGGGGGGGGAAGAAAGAGAACGAGAAAAAGAAAGAAAGAGAACGAGAAAAAGAAAGAAAGAGAGAAAGAAAGAGAACGAGAAAAAGAAAAAGAGAGACAGGCAGAAAAACAGAAAGCGAGAGAAAAAGAAAGTGTAAGAAAAAAAGAAAAGACTACAAAAAATACATATAATCTATACAGCAATACCTTCCCTTGCCAATAGGCGATGCTGCAGATATGACAGTGAAATATGCCGGCGAATCACCTTCGGACGGGCACTGGCCTCGGAGGGCGCGTTATGAAAAGGGTTCCTCGCGTTATATATTTACTCTTCTCGGGAGTTCTTGCTGCCGCCGGAGGATTCCCTGGCGGCGGGGGAGGGAGGGAGGGAGGGAGGGAGGGGGGATGAGATGAGAGATAGGGTGAAGGATGGAATGGGGAGGGGGAGGGGGAGAGGTAAGGGAAGGATGGAATGAGGAGGATGAGATGAGAGATAGGGTGAGGGATGGTATGGGGAGGGGGAGGGGGTAGGCAAGGGAAGGATGGAACGGGGAGGAGGAGTGGGAGGTAAGGGGAGGATGGTATGAGGAGGGGGAGGGAAGAGGAGGTGGGAGAAGGAAGGAATGGGGAGAGGGAGGGGGAGGTAAGGGAAGGATGGAACGGGAGGGGAAGGTGGGAGGTAAGGGACGGAGAGATAGGGAGGGGAGGGGTGGGGATGAAGAATTGGATAGGGAGGTTGAGGGCGAGTGTAAAGGACGGAGATAAGGGATAGGGAGTGAGGTGAAGGACGAAAAGATAAGGAAGGGAGGGATGGGACAAAGAGGGAGAGAGGGAAGAAAGAGACAAAGAGGGGAGGTGGGAGGGATGGGATAAGGAGAACAGGGAGGGGAAAGGAAAGGAACGGAGTGACCGCATAGGAAGTAGGGGGGATGGGAGGGAGAGCGTGACTCGGGAGGGGGATAGGTAGGGGGATAACGAGACACAGTGGTACGAGGGAAGAGAATGGTTGGGGGTGGGGGAGAGCTCTGGTAAAGGGGGCTAGGGTGGGGAGAGTGGGCGGGGGAGTGGCCAAGGGAAACGCGGAAGCATGTGGGAAGAAGGATGGGACAGGGATAAAGAAGGAGCCAAGGGGGAGGAGAGGGGGAGGGAGGGGGGCGGCTGGAGATGATGACCTCATTTCGTTCGCGTGCTACATCGTATGCGAGGCCGCAGGTGGTGGTGAGTGGGGGAAGGGAGAGGGGAGAGTGAGGGGGAGGGGGAGATTGGGGGAGTGAGGGGAAGGGGGAGAGATTGGGAAGTGAGGGGAAGGGGAGAGACTGGGTATGAGAGGGAGGAGATATATTGGGAAATGAGGGGAAGGGGAGACATTGGAGAGTGAGAGGGAAGGAAGAGATTGAAGAGTGAGGGAGGAGATAATGGGGAGTGAAGGGGAGGAGGGGAGGAGGGAAGATTGGGGAGAGAAAGGGAGGGGGAGGAAATTGGGAAGGGGGGGTTGAGGTGGTGACGGTACATAGTACATAGTATCAGCATCATTTTCCTTGTTATCCACGGTATTCATTTCGATCTTATTTTACTCGCGTATTTTTTTTTTTTAAGTATTAGCATCACGCTCAGCATTTGCATAATTGTTTTATCAGCCTAATCACCGGTATTATCATTGCTAATATTATCATCATTATCAAGATTGGGTTTTTTACGCAATGACATCACAATCGTTTCACCATTATCATCACCGCTTTATTATATCTATCATTGTTGCCTTTATTATCATCATCTTTGTCATATATATTGCCGTTATCATCATTATAACATTTTTATAAATATTGCAGCCATCACCATTGTCAAAAATAATACTGTCATTATCATTATCATCAATGACATAAATATTGCTGTTATTACGACTGTCAAATCTGATTTCAATAATTATCATTACTAACATCATTATCACTTATTTTCATCATGATTGGCATTATGTTCATCGTGTATAAAAAGTAGAAAAAAAATCAAAGAAGGAAATTACGAAATATTTTGCCGTCAAAAAAATAAAACACTTTTCAGACATTATTTCGTCAATAATTTCTGCCAACGTGTATGATCATTTTACGTGGAATGCTAGTTTTAAGCGCTTTTTGCACCGACATTATACTATATAACGACATCATACATTCAGTGGTATCTGGTATTTTCATTTCTTTGCCACTATACCAGTCATAGTGTAAAACAAACCTGTAGTGTTTTAAGAGGCTTAGAATAATCGTAGGAACAATTAATAAAAATAATAATCGCAATTAATAATAGAACTGACACGTAATATCAAGAAAATAATATGACATGATTGAAATAGCTTACTGAGAGAGAGAGAGAGAGAGAGAGAGAGAGAGAGAGAGAGAGAGAGAGAGAGAGAGAGAGAGAGAGAGAGAGAGAGAGAGAGAGAGAATGAGAGAGAGAGAGAGAGAATGAGAGAGAGAGAGAGAGAGAATGAGAGAGAGAGAGAGAGAGAGAATGAGAGAGAGAGAATGGGAGAGAGAAATAAGAAAAAGAGTCTAGAAAAAGAAAACCAGAAATGGGATAAAACTACACTGCACAACACCTACCGTATTGTCTCCGCCCCTATGACACGCCCAGAACCCACGAGAAAGGCGACAAGCAGACACCGTACCTGGAACAGAAAGACAAATTAGGAATCAGAGAGAATCGGTACACAGGGAACGGAAGGAGGGGGCTGATGATGGTGGGAGATAAGGAGGAAATGACTGTGAAGTAGGATAGGAAATAAGGAGGGAAAAACCGATGGAGAATTCGGAGAGAGAGAGAGAGAGAGAGAGAGAGAGAGAGAGAGAGAGAGAGAGAGAGAGAGAGAGAGAGAGAGAGAGAGAGAGAGAGAGAGAGAGAGAGAGAGAGAGGGGGGGGGAAGGACAGACAGGAGAGAGAGAGAAAGGACGAAGAGAGAGAGAGAGAGAGAGAGAGAGAGAGAGAGAGAGAGAGAGAGAGAGAGAGAGAGAGAGAGAGAGAGAGAGAGAGAGAGAGAGAGAGAGAGAGAGACAAACAGAAAAATAATTCAAGAGAAATATTCGAAACCCCAATAATTATAGTACTTATCAATCACACTTAGAGAGGAATGTGACCAATGTCACATAAATAAGTCCACTCCCTCTAGCACATACAAATAGAAAGAGAGAGGGAGAGGGAGAGGGAGAGGGAGAGGGAGAGGGAGAGGGAGAGGGAGAGGGAGAGGGAGAGGGAGAGGGAGAGGGAGAGGGAGAGGGAGAGGGAGAGAGAGGGAGAGAGAGAGAGAGAGAGAGAGAGAGAGAGAGAGAGAGAGAGAGAGAGAGAGAGAGAGAGAGAGAGAGAGAGAGAGAGAGAGAGAGAGAGAGAGAGAGAGAGAGAGAGAGAGAGAGAGAGAGATAATCACACGAACAATCATATCCTTACACAGACATGCACATAAAACACACACACACACGGGCACACACTCCTTGCGCCGCCTCCTCTTATCTTTCTCCTTACTTTTTTGGTGCTGCTCCTTCTAAACAATTTCCTTATTACCAAAATACATTAAAGAAAAGAAAATGCATAAGACTAAGCGTAGTTCAATTACTCAATCATTTAATTAACAAACATTGCTGAATTAAGTCAGATAAGAAATGGATAAACAATTAGGTAGGCAAGTAAAAATATGATAAAAAAATAAAAGAAAAAAAACATTCGATAAGAACAGTAAATAAGATCAAACAAAAACAAAATACATAGAAACATATGAACACTAGGAACAGTATTTCCTATGTTCTTTTTAATTGCTATTTGTTCTGCCTTCATTCATGGTAGTTTTCTTACAAAGGGGGAGTGTGCTAAGGAATGTGCGGATGACATTATGAATAAGGAGAGTGATACTCATTAAAAAATTTCCTCTGATTCACCTCCGCTTATCCAATGTATAAAGATACACATCGCTCTAGTTAATGTGTGGAAAATAGTTCTATACCAGGGGGACCCGAGTCTGCCATTGTTGAATACACCACCTAACAAGTGGAGACTGCCACTGTGGGAGATCACCGTATTACTGTTCTTCAGCTAGCCCAAGATGTTAAGATTGGCATTGGGCTTGTGGGCAAAATCATTCATGACCATCTGCATAAGCAAAAGCCGTCTGCTCAATGGATTACCAGGCTATTCCCACGTTCCCAGAAGCAGGAACGAGTCAATTGTTCCAAAGCTCTTTCAGCCATGAACCATAAAAACAAGGATTATTCTTGATGGACTAATTACATAGGATGAAACTTCGGTCCATTACTATGAACCAGAAACTGAGGCTTAGTCAAAATGGAAACACTTTGCCTCACCACCCCAAAGAAAGGCATGTGTCACACTTGTGTCACACTGTCAGCTGGCAAGGTCCTACTCACAGACCTTTGGGCCCGGCATGGAGTAGTATGGTGGATTTCCTGGCAAAAAATACTATAGTTACAGGAAGTTACTATACTTCACTGCTACCCAGAAATTGTGGAAGGCTATCAAAACCAAGAGGCGCAGAATGTTGACCAAAGGTGTCCACCTCCTACAAGACAACGCACCAGCTCACAACTCTCACACTGCCCAGATTGAAGTCCAGTCCTGTGACTATGACATCCTTCCTCCTGCTTACTCTCCTGACCTTGTGCCATCTATCTTTCACCTCTTTCTGTCCATGAAGTCATTCTTAAAGGGCAAGTATTTCAAAGATGATGAGGCATTGATTTCTGGTCAAACACAACCTGCGGTCTGCGTTACGGTTATTAGGTATAGAGGTATCTTTATACATGTGAAATTTCACCCTCCTAGGATAAGCAGAAATGGGTCAGGGAGAATCTTGAATGAGCGCCCTTCGTAAGGTGAGAAGGAAGAGAGGGTAATGAGGAAGAAGAAAAGCAATATGAAGAATACGAAGAGGAAGAAGAGTAAGAGGAGGGAGAGGGGGATGACGAGGGGGGAAGATGAAGAATATGGGAGGAAGAGGAAGAAGAAAAAGAAGACAAAATTATAATAAAAAAGAGAAAAGTTTATAAAACAAATTTAGAAATAAGTAATCCGATTAAAAATAAAAACGCATAACAGCATCAGCGGCACCAAGAAAGGAATCCTTCCGAAAACGGGAGAGCGGCCCCAAAGAATATGATTATGATGATGACGATGACGACGGTAATGACGAAGACGATGGTGATGACGAAGACGATGGTGATGACGATGACGACGGTAATGACGATGACGACGGTAATGACGATGACGACGGTAATGACGATGACGACGGTAATGACGATGACGACGGTAATGACGATGACGACGGTAATGACGAAGACGATGGTGATGACGATGACGATGGTGATGACGAAGACGATGGTGATGACGATGACGACGGTAATGACGATGACGACGGTAATGACGATGACGACGGTAATGACGAAGACGACGGTGATGGTGATGACGATGACGACGGTGATGACGATGACGATGACGACGGTGATGACGATGACGATGACGACGGTGATGACGATGACGATGACGACGGTGATGACGATGACGATGACGACGGTGATGGTGATGACGATGACGACGGTGATGGTGATGACGATAACGACGGTGATGGTGATGACGACGACGACGGTGATGGTGATGACGACGACGACGGTGATGGTGATGACGATGACGACGGTGATGGTGATGACGATGACGACGGTGATGGTGATGACGATGACGACGGTGATGGTGATGACGATGACGACGGTGATGGTGATGACGACGACGACGGTGATGGTGATGACGATGACGACGGTGGTGATGACGATGACGACGGTGATGGTGATGACGATAACGGTGATGGTGATGACGACGGTGATGGTGATGACGATGACGATGACGACGACGATGGTGATGACGATGACGACGATGCCGACTGTGATGGTCCTGATGGTTTTAATGATGGTGGTGAGGATGACGATAAAGATGATGTAACGACAACGTGAATATGACGACGAAGAAAGCAATGATGGTGAATGTGACAGTGACAATGATAATGATGATGACGAAAACGACGATGATAATGATATTCACGTTCATCATCGTAATAAGCATCATGAAGAAGAGGACGAGAGAGAGAGAGAGAGAATGAAAGAGAGAGAGAGAATGAAAGAGAGAATGAAAGAGAGAGAGAGAGAGAGAGAGAGAGAGAGAGAGAGAAGAAGGAAGAAGAATAAGGAGGAGGAAAAAGAATAAAAACAAACAAGAAGACTGAGAAACCGGAGATGAAAAAATAAAGAACAAAGTAATAAGGGCAGAACCAAAAACAAAACAAAAATTAAAACAACAACAACAACACAAAAAAAACGGCCACCCCCCAAAAAATGATCAAGGCAACCCTTCCTCCACCCCCCCCCCATCTCCCTCCGGCTGACCTCAGAGGAGTGAGGACGTGGGCGGCAGGCGATGTCTCCACCCACAGCCCCTTCCATCTTTAAGTCGACCGCCCAGGTGAGGCAGAGGACGGAGGAGGGAGGCGCAGGGCGAGGTAGGCCGTGCAGGATTATTAACTGGCTTCGACTACATTGAGAGGGGGGGGGGAGATAGGAAAGGCGGTCGAGAATCGAAGTGGGAGGGAGGGAGAGAGCGGATGTAGGAGGAGGGTAAAGGAATGTAGAAAGAAGGGAGGGAGAGAGAGAAAGGGGACAGAGGGAGGAAGGGGGACAGAGGGAGGAAGGGGGAAAGAAGGAGGGAGAGAGGGGACTGAGGGAGGAAGGGGGAAAGAGGGTGGGAGAAAGGAGAGAGGAGGGTAGACCGGAGGAGGAAAAGAGGTATATCAGGGAGAGAATGAAGGAGAGTAAGAGGTAAAGAAGGGAGTGAGGGAAAGAAAAATTGGGTTAGGAGAAAGAAAGAAAAGTGGGGATAATATTCAGCCTATCCTCACATTCCAGTGGCGCTTAATTTGACCTAAGTGGATTATGAACTCAATGGCGTATTTTAGATTTCACAGTGACCGATGACCGAGTCTATACTCCTAGTTATCCTTGAACAAAAAAGAAGAAAAAAGTAGCCCACAACTTCTACCCCTAAAAAAAAAGATGTTCGATATCTTTATCCTCAAAATTTTCTCGCCAAACGCTAAAGTTCTACATTTTTCCACTAGACAGGCCATGGCGGAGGGAGAAGAGGAAGAGGACAGGAGGAAGACAGGGGGAGGAAGAGGAGGAAGGAGGAGGAGGAGAAGGAGGAGGAAGAAGAAGAGAACACAGGGAGGAGGAGGAAGAGGACAGGGGGGGAGGAGGAGGGGGAAGAGGACAGGGGGGAGGAGGGAGGAGGAAGAGGAACAGGGGGAGGAGGAGGAGGAAGTGGACAGGGGGAGGAGGAGGAGGAGGAAGGATATGGAGAAGGAAAAATAAAAAGGAGGAGTAGCAAGAGGAGAATAGGCAGAAGAGGAAGAAGAAAAAAGAAAAAAAAAGACGACAAAAGAGTAAGAAGGGAAGGAGGAGAAAGAAGAAGGGAAAAAAAAAGAAAAAGGCGAGGACGAGGTGAAGAATAAAAATATTAGCAGGAAGAGATGAGCAGGGAGGAGGGGGAGGGAAGACGGGGGGAGGAGGAGAAGGGAGGGAAGACGAGGGAGGACGAAAGGGGTGGGAAGACGGGGGGGGGGGAGAGGGGGAGGAGGAGGAAAAGAGGACGAGGCCGAGGAAGAGGAACCTGCTAGCCAGCCTCCCGTCGCATCAAAGACTCGGCGGAATTCAACAATTATCCACGAAAGAGGTTCCCGCGACGCCCCAGCTGCGCTCGGGGACGCCCGCGGGGTGGAAGAGGAAGAGGAAGAGACCAGGAAAAGGAAGCGAGGGAGGGGGAAGGAGGGAGGAGAGAGGGAGGGAGAGGGGGAGGGAGGGAGAGGCGAAAGGAGGAGGGAGAGAGGGAGGGAGGGAGAAGGAGAGAGGGAGGGAGGGAGAAGGAGAGAGGGAGGGAGGGAGGGAGAAGGAGAGAGGGAGGGAGGGAGACGGAGACAGGGAGGGAGGGAGAAGGAGAGAGGGAGGGAGGAGGAGGAGAAAGGAGAGAGAGAGAGAGAGAGAGAGAGAGAGAGAGAGAGAGAGAGAGAGAGAGAGAGAGAGAGAGAGAGAGAGAGAGAGAGAGAGAGAGAGAGAGAGAGAGAGAGAGAGAGAGAGAGAGAGAGAGAGAGAGAGAGAGAGAGAGAGAGAGCAACTTGAAAAATGAATGAATGAGAACGAATATCTTTCGCGTTCCAGTAACATCATCAGAAATACAAACAAATAGATGTTGAATACATCTCTTTTGCTGTGGAGTTACTCATTTATTCTCATTTATATCAATTTTCTTCACTTGCCACAATTAATTATGCGTAGATAATATATCGTTGAACATGTCGGTGGAAAAAGAGGGATTTAAATGTACTTTTTCCTTATCATTATTATTATCATTGAGGCGGTATAAAGGAATTATCTATTGAAAAGACAGTTAGCCACTGTCAGCAAGAATGAAAAATCGGGTCAGATTTTTTTTTTTTTTTTTTTTTTTTAAGGAGAGAGAAGGAAGAGAAACGCTGTTGCAAAAGTCATGAAGTATTATTAGGAAAAGTCATTTCATGTCTAAAAGGAAACATTTTCGTTACGGACAAACAATTTTCAGAAGAACCGTTGTTGAAAGCGAAGGAAGAGGAAGACAAAGCAAGAGAAGATAAAGGGGAAGAAAATATTTGAGAAAAAATGGAGAACATGGGAGAGAGAGAAGCTGTAAAAAAAGACGAAGAACAAGAATAACAACAAAAGAAAAAAAGGGGGGAGGGAGGAAAACGCTACTAGTTAATGATTAGCGACCAAGTCAGTCTCGAATCCCGCCAGACGTGACCCTACTCTGACACGATGCGGAGATCTGTAGGCCGGACGTGCGTTGGGGAGGAAAGAGGGGCGATGCTGGGGAGGGCAGGGGAGGGGAAGGGGGGGATGATGGGAAGGACAGCTGGGGGGGCGATGCTGGGAAAGAGGGGAAGGGACGGGGGCGATGCTGGGAAAGAGGAGCGAGGGGATGTAGTGAGGAAAGAAGGGTGATGTCGTGTAGGACGGGGGAGGGGAAGCGGGCGATGATGGGAAGGACGGACGGGAGGGTGGGGGGCGATGCTGGGAAGGGCGGACGGGAGGGTGGGGGGCGATGCTGGGAAGGACGGACGGGAGGGTGGGGGGCGATGCTGGGAAGGACGGCCGGGGGCGTGGGGGGCGATGCTGGGAAGGACGGCCAGGGGCGTGGGGGGGGCGATGCTGAGAAGTAGGGAGGAAAGAAGGGTGATGCCGGGTGGGCGGGGAGGTGAGGGGCGATGACGGGAAAGACGGGGGGAGCGATACTGGGAAGGACGGAAGAGGGGAGAGAGGGGGATGCTGAGGAGGAGAGAGGGGAAGGGATGATGCTGGAGAAGTAGGGAGGAAAGAAGTGCGATGCTGGGAAGGACGGAGAAGGGGGAGGGGGCGATGATGGGAAGGACGGGGGGGGGGGGGGATTGAGGGGGCGATATTGAGAACACGGCGGGGAAGGGAGGGGGCGATGATAGGAAGGACGGGGAGGAGGGGATGAGGTGATGCTAAGAAGAACCGGGGGAGGGGGCGATACTGGGAAGGACGGGGGGAGGGGGCGATACTGGGAAGGACGGGGGGGAGGGGGGCGATGCTGGGAAGGCCGGGGGGAAGGGAATGGGGTGATACTGGAAAAACGCGGGGGAGGATAGAAGGGCGATGCTGGGAAGGCTGGGGGAGGGGAGGGGAGGGGTGATGCTGGGAAGAAGGGAAAAGGAAGGAAAAGGCTGAGATGATGTGTTAAACGAGCCAATGAGAAAAGGGGTTGGAGGAGGAGGAAGAGTAGGACGAAGTGCAAGAGCGGGGTAGGGGGAGGGGGGAGGAAGAGGAGGGGCGGAGAAAAATGGATAGTAGGAAAGGGAAGAGGAGGAGAAGGAAACACGAACAACGAACAAGAAGATAAGGGAAAAGGAACTAGACAAGGTGGGGCACGACAAACGGGGCGAAGCCCCGTTTGTCGTGCCCATGTGTCTGTAAATAAAATATTTATGTGTCTGTAAATAAAATATTTATTTTAAAAATAAAACCCAATTTTTCTTTCATATATGTAGAGCGAAGGAAAGAGGGTCGTTAGTAAAAGAGAGGGTAGGCCGCGATAAACGAAAACGAGATGATAAACCAAAGAAGAAAGGAGAAGGTGGAGGAAAACGACAAGGAGAGTAGTGATAAACAAAGGGAAAAAAATGAGGTAGCGGATTTTTAAAAAATGGTTAAGATAAAGAGCTAGAGGAGAGCAAGGGGAGAATCAGGCAAAGGGGAGTGATAAACAAGAAAATGACGAGAAAAACTATTAGTAAAAGGGGGAAAGGAAAAGTCAGGAGGAACAGGGAGAGGGGAAAATCAAGGGATCTTTTTTAGGAGGAAAAGGGGCCTGATAATTGGCCAGGACATGCTCGGTAAATCCAAGTAGAGTTAGTGAGAGAGAAAAGATGGTTGAGACAGGCAAAGGTACTCTTTGATCTCTTCTGAACGGCTCTATTTACATAAACCATTTAACTCGCTTCTGGGCTTGATTTCTCTCTCTCTCTCTCTCTCTCTCTCTCTCTCTCTCTCTCTCTCTCTCTCTCTCTCTCTCTCTCTCTCTCTTCTCTTTTTCTCTCTCTCTCTTCTCTTTTTCTCTCTCTATCTGCCTGCCTGCCTGCCTGCCTCTGTCTATGTGTCTGTCTATGTGTCTGTCTATGTGTCTGTCTATGTGTCTGTCTATGTGTCTGTCTATGTGTCTGTCTATGTGTCTGTC
>NC_091575.1:18412175-18414675 GCF_042767895.1 Penaeus vannamei
GTGTGTGTGTGTGTGTGTGTGTGTGTGTGTGTGTGTGTGTGTGTGTGTGTGTGTGTGTGTGTGTGTGTGTGTGTGCGCGCGCAAGCGCGCGTGCGTGCGTGCGTGCTTGTGTGAATAAATGTACACACGCACACACATACATGCAGCAATACATAAAATCTATAATAAGATATATACATAATTTAGCATTAGCGCAAACTTTGCACAAAATATCAAACAACTCGTGTTTACCGATGAAAATGAAAGATGGTATCACCACCTGCAACAGAGGAGAGGGGTGGGGGGAGGGGGGACAAGAAGTTGAGAGGCAGGAGGAGGGGCAAAGGTAGTGAAGCAGGAGCTTGGGGGAAGAAACAGGGGAGGGGGTAGATAAGGGGCACGGGAACGACAGACATGGGGTAGGGGTAAGGGAAGAGGCGGGGGGGGGAGGCAAGGGGGTAGGGGGAGTATGGGAAACTGAGGACAAGGAGGAACTGGAGGGGGGGGAGGGACGGGAAGGAAAGAAGATGCACGGAGGAGGAGGGGAGGAGGGTAGAAGTTTCGAAGTGTTTACAAACCGAGTCAACAAAACACCTTCAGACCCACCAGCAAAGCCGCCCACACAAGACTTCCCATGTGTAGGCGTGTTTGCGTGATGAATGCTTGCAAGCAGGCGCAGAAGGTGGGCGGAAAGAGAGGAGGAAGGGGGGGAGGGTCGGAGGTAGTTTGAGAGAGGAGGAAGACGGCGAGAGGGTATGAGGAGGGAGAGATGATATGAGAGAGTAGAAGAGGGGGAGGGATGGAAGTTGGACAAGGAAGATGGAGGCATAACAGGAGAGTGGATAGCAGAAGGTGGAGAGGGCGTGGGAGAAAGGAAGGGGATCTGAATAAGGTGGACAAAATAAATGAGATGAAATACCGTCTTTTCAGCGAGTCTTAGAACTTCAGTGCCACTGGATAATGATTTATGTTTCGCATAGTGCGTGTCCTTTCACAGAGACGGCTGGAAATAACTGTTCACTGAATTTATAGTATAGAAGATACATACAATTGGGTTAATTTACGAGTTCCTGTGTACCCTGCCTTGCCCTCCCTTGCAAACTAGTGTTCACACCTAGTACGTAAATTAGGAGCTGCATAGGCATAATTATCAGAGAACATGAGGCTGTCGGCAAGACTTACTTTCATGTAACGCGACCAGCTTTCTGGGAATGCAATTTGAGAACTTATGAACTCATATGGACTTGTGCACTCATATTGACAGGTGTGTATATAACAGTTTTTTGTCCAGTACTCTCAACATATGCGCAGTCGCTTGCTCATTGTTGGCACGAACTATATCAAGATTATATCACCCACTCTTTCCTTCTCACTTCGCTATTAATAACTATGATTGTTATAGTGTGAACGAGTCTCCTACCAAAGACCTAAGGAGCGCTTTCTACAGAAGTCTCATTAATAGAGAAATCATTAGTTTAAATTTTCGTCCTACATTTGCCAATCACAATGTTCTCATCCAAGTACTTTCTGTAACACTACGTTAAATGATCACGAATCCATTCCGAAATCATTTCGTTCTACTACACCACGGGGCTTACAGCTAACATTAATAACATTAGTTTCTCTAATCCCTTCAACATGTACAAAAAAAAAGTGTAGCGGGTGGCACTTTTTCATATAATCCTTGCTTTTATAATGACAATTTCTACGAAACTTATTATCGCTCTCATTACCAACATCACTGCCGGATGCACATGGAAACACAACACTCATACTACAAATCCCTTGCCAACCAAACTATCCGAAGAAATAAACACCACAGCGGCTAACCGCAGCGAACTTCCTCCCAACTCGAGAGAAAGTCCGACACAAGGATCCTCCCCCAGTCCACAACATTTCCCCAAGACGTTGAGCAAGCAAGCAGAAGAAGACACAGACACGGACGAGAGAAATAAAACCCGGAATTCAGTGTGAGACAAACAGGCCGTGACATCGGAGCCGAAGCGACTGACTCCAATGTTTACTCGGCAAAGAAAACGGGAAACTAAGCACACACGAGAACGGGAACTAAACAAAACAAAAACTTGTGAACCACCCTAGACCAAACAAATCTCGATTGGGCAGAGGAAGTGTTGTTGCTGTTGTTTATTGTAAAGATAGTTGTTGCTGTTTGTTTTATACAAAAATAGTTATTAATTATAGGAGGCGAGTCGTTGGTACATATTAAGACGTGATAATTAGCTTTGGATGAAAAGGTGTTAGCTAAGTATCTCACTGCAAATTACTTGTTAAATAACTGTGATTAATAATTCGTACTTTGTGGAAGAAGTTAGATGTGGAAGCTGGGATAATACGAGAGAGAGAGAGAGAGAGACAGAGACAGAGACAGAGACAGAGACAGAGACAGAGAGAGAGAGAGAGAGAGAGAGACGAAAGAAAGTTATAGACAGACAGAGAGGTGGGGAAGAGGGAGAGAGAGAGAGAGAGAGAGAGAGAGGAGAGAGACAAAGACAGAGAGAGA
>NC_091575.1:18424675-18427175 GCF_042767895.1 Penaeus vannamei
AGAGAGAGAGGGGGGGAGGGAGGGAGGGAAGGGAGGGAGGGGGAGGGGGGAGGGAGGAGGGAGGGGAGGAGAGGAGAAAGAGAAGAAAGAGAGAAAAGAGAGAGAGAGAGAGAGAGAGAGAGAGAGAGAGAGAGAGAGAGAGAGAGAGAGAGAGAGAGAGAGAGAGAGAGAGAGAGAGGGGGGGGGTGAGGGAGGGAGGTAGAGGAAGGAGGGAGGAAGAGGAATGAGTAAAGTAGGGAGGGAGAGGAATGAACAGAAAAGAGAGAGAGAGAGAGACAGAGACAGACACAGAGACAGCGCGCCACATCCAGATAGAGGAGGCTAAATGACAACCAGAATTACCCCCCCCCCCACACACACACACCAACACTCAAAAAAAATGCTAGTATAGACGAAAAAGGACAAGGACGGGACAGCCCGATAGACAAATCGAAGACATGACTAATCGTCTCCAAACCCACTTCATCTCTCCGCCTGTTGACCTTTGGCACGGACCCGCCTAGAGTGCCACCCTGGTGCGTGGGTGACCTCTTGATATCAAACATTCCTTCCGCACCCACACCTCTCTTATCCGCATGGGGCCGGGGGGGGGGGGGAATTGTTTTTCTTGGAAAGATCATTTTTTTTTTTTTTTTTTGGGGGGGGGGGTTCTTCGGGTAGGTCGATAGAAAGGATTTTAGGTAAGTAAGGAAAGGGGGGGGGGGTTGCTGAGGATGGGGAGGAAAAGTTGCAAGAGAAGAATAAACGAAATAAAGAAAAAGGCAAAAGGGAAGGAGAATAAGAAAGAGGAGAAAAGAGTATAAAAAATCATAATAGATTATAACAAGAGGAAAAAATCATTTCTTCAACACGATGAATCTATGTAAATATATAAATAAAAATCTATCAATGAAAAATTCTTACACTACATATTCACACTCTTGTCTGGACTGGAACACTACATATGTTAGATCAAACTCGGATCTTAAAATAGAATTCTGAACATAAAGTCGAACAAATAAAAACAATCCTTCACTCTCACGCACAGCAAACAAGCTCACAATTTCGAGAATCACATCATATACTTCAGGCAAATCGTCTCAACGTGCCAAAGATGTGTACATTAATGGCATTGCACTCTCTTCCCCCCAAACGTCAACTAGGTGGGCGTTGCTTAAATCGGCTGCGATCGTGAATATGGATATTGATATAAATTCTCTTCTCTATTGCAAGTTGGATCATACAATCCACGGTCAGAATCCAATCTATGTCCAGGCACCGTGGGTGTTTCCATAACACATAACTCTCTTAAACAACATATCTCCGGCCACTCAATACTTCACAGTAGAAGCCTTGGTGAACTACACGAACACGCACACGCACACGCACACGCACACGCACACGCACACACACACGCACACGCACACGCACACGCACACACACATATAAATATATAAATATATAAATATATATATACATATTCATATAAAATTTATATTTATTTACATTTATATATATACATACATACACATACATATACATATATATGCATATATATATATATACATATACATATATACATATACATACATACATATATCAATATATACATACGTCGATACGTACGTATGTACGTGAGTGTGTGTGTGTGTGTGTTTGTGTGTGTGTCTAAGATTGTAGATAAGAGTGAAGGTAAATGTGTCAGTGAGTGCGGTGTGAATATGCAATGCACTTATTCCGATTTTGCTTCCCACTTTTTATCTACTTGTCCCTCTATTCTTTCTCCTTCCTTCCCTCTTCCCTTTCAACCAGCTCAATCATTCCCTTTTCCCATAGCATACATCCGCGCTGTTGCTCTGCGGGCGTTGCTGCGAGTCGCTATGCCATGCGTGCAACACTGTATATGCATATGTATGTATGAACATGTGTTTGTCTCCGCGGATTGCTCCCGGAAAATGACTATTCATGCAGCCCTACGTATTGTATAACCTGAAACCTTTCATCTTTGTAATGATTTTCAAAACTGCAAAGTGAGCAACATAACACAACGCGCCATGTTCACACGTACACACACACATGCACACACGCGCAAGCACGTACACGGCCTATGGAGGTAAGTACTTGTTGATGCACACACGCCACACCTGGCTACGGTACATTGTGTTGACAACATGTTAATTACCAAGTACGTTTACTGCTTAAGGTCGGTTTTCGATTGGCTGTCCGTGCGTTTTTTTATGTGTACCCTTATTCGCGTATGTGTTTGTTTTCGCTATTGTGTGTATGTGTATGTTTTTATGTGTGTGCATGTATGTATGTGTGTATTTGTGTGTACGTTTATGTGTGTATATCTTTGCATGTGCATATATGTTTCTGTGTATGTGACAATATTTGAACGAGTTCTTAGGCATATTTTGGTCTGTAATCATAAGTATGTATTTATGCGTCTCTTTCTCCAAGTGTATTCCCTCTATGCCTGAAAACCTCCCACCAGCTCGCGTGATCGGTCAGCATAAGCGCC
>NC_091575.1:18447175-18449675 GCF_042767895.1 Penaeus vannamei
ATATAGATACAGAGAAAGAGAGAGAGAGACGCGAGCGAGAATACACACATCCCCACCCACATCAAACATAGACATACGCGCTCACAAATACACATACGTACACATACATAAACATAGCGACATAGCCTCGTCGAGCGAGTCCAGGATGAAAATATACAAGACATTTTAAAGGGAGGAGGCCACAACTTCCCTCGGCCTGCAGGAAGAGAAGACCATAAAGGAAGCAGGCAGAGAGGAAGGAGGGAATGGAAGACCCACAAGGAGAGGAAGAGGGAGAGAGGAGAGAATGGATGACCCAGGAGACGAAGACGAAGGAGGAGGAGGAGGAGGTAGGGAAAGGGAATGGAAGGGAAGGGGGTAGAGGAAGAGAATGGAAGACTTAGAAGAAAAAAGAGAGAGTGGAGGAGATTAGAAAACAAAGAGAAGATTGAGAGAGAGAGGGAACTAGAGTGCAAACTCAAGAAGACGAGGAGAGAAAAGGAGGAGGAGGAGAGAGAGAGAGAGAGAGAGAGAGAGAGAGAGAGAGAGAGAGAGAGAGAGAGAGAGAGAGAGAGAGAGAGAGAGAGAGAGAGAGAGAGAGAACCGGAAAAATAAGAGGAAGAAAGAAAATGGAAATAAAAAAGAGTCAAAAGCATACGAGGCAGGAGGAGAGAGGAAAAACAGTAGAGGGAAAGCTAGAATTAAGAAATAAGTGGAACATGGAAAAGTAAAGAAGACGGGAGACGACACTGTTGACAAGAGTAAAAAAAAAACGATTAACAAGGAACGTCTTATGACGAAGTCAGAAGGTGTGAAACTACTTCCAGACGTCTCCCCTCCCCCTTTTCTCTCTCTCTCTTTCTTCCTTTTTCTTTTTCTTTTTTCTTTTTATTATTCTCTCTATTACCTATCTATCTGCCTGTCGGTCTCTATCTCTACTTCTTAACCTCAATCTTTTCTCCACTCTTTCTCCTTCCTTTTTTCTCGACATTCCCCGACTTCACCTTACCACTACATCGTCTCCCAACCGACCTTTCTTCTGCCCACGTCTCTCCCCACCGCTTCTTCCCCTGTCTCTTTCTTTGTTTCCCAGCAGTTTATCCATGTCTATTTCCCCCCATGCAGACCCTCCCTCTCTGTCCACTATTCCCACCATCCCTCCCCTCCTTATCTCACCCCTCTTAGATTCCCCCTTCCCCTTCCCCTAACAAATTGCTACTTCCAAATTTCTACTGGTCCTCCCCCTCCTCCCCTTCTTACAGATCCCCCTCTTCAACACCCCTCCTTAATTTGTTTAACTCACACTTACAGTTCTTCCTCCCTCCTCCATCCTTACCATTTCTCTTTCTCATACTTCCACCCTCCCACCACCACCTATTTCTTCCCCACCTCCTCCTATTTCTCCCTCTACCACCTCCTCCCTCCTATCCCACCTCCACCCATTTCTCCCTCCCCCTACTTCCACCTATTTTTCCCTCCCTTACCTCCCCTCACCTCCACCCATTTCTTCTCCCTCCACTCCTCCCCACCCACCTCCACCCACTCCCCCTTCCCTTCCCTTCCACCCCACATCTTCCCTCCTCCACACCTCCACCTACTCCCCCTCCCTCCCACCCCACATTCTCCCTCCTCCACACCTCCACCTGTTCCCCCCTCCTCCTCCCACCCCACATCCTCTTCCCTCCCACCCTCCCTCCACCCCACATCCTCCCTCCTCCACACTTCCCCCCATTAATCCCTCCCTCCCACCACACCTCCATTCCCCTCTCCTCCCTCCGCCATTTTTCTCCCAGCTCTATAATCTCTCGGCGAACCACGCACATTAAGAGCTTCAGAGCGGGAGAGAACCCGCCCCGGCCCGTCGCCTTCGAGTGCTTGTCCCTATTTTTAAGGGCCACTTTAAGAGCCGCGATTGGATAGATTAAATCAGGGTGAAGGTGGGATCGCTAATGGAACACGCGGCGTAGTTAAGGTCCCCGTCTGTCATGCCCTTTTATCGTAGCATTTAAATCGGCAAGTCCCAGATCTTAAGGAGAGGGGCGTGGGTGTCAGCTTTTGACTTGGTCTTCTGGACAGTGTCTTCGTGAGTACAGTATGTTGCAAATATTAATATATATAATGATTAGTGTGTGTATGTGTATGTGTGTGTATGTGTATTTGTATGTGCATGTGTATGTGTATGTGTGTGTGTGAATGAAAAACACAAACATAAAAACACACAAATACCATATAAACAACCACATGCACTTACATTCATATACATACACAAACCCTCACGTGCGTGTATATATATGTATGTATGAAAAAATGCATGTACATATGTATTTTCATACATATGAGTGTACACGGAAATATTCACTCAGCCACGGATTTGCATTTATTTCCATATATGTGTACCACTTTAATTTTCAAGCAAGTATAAAGAAAAAATACTTTGTCGCATGTCCTCTTCAATATTTCCTATTTCATAATTGAAAAATTCCTTTCCTTTCCTTTATCCTACTTTATCAATATTTTCTAT
>NC_091575.1:18457175-18462175 GCF_042767895.1 Penaeus vannamei
CCAATTTTTATGACGTCACTGCGAAATGCTTCTCAGATTGAACTTGAGTGTGGTATACGACCTGTACTTAATACGTTACCTTGCGCTTACCTGCAATATTGATCAAAATCACTTGCATTTTACGCTTACTGCAGTACACTCTCATTTTGTATTAGCGGAAAACCTCTCCACAAGCCATGAGTTGCAGCACCTTAGGCTACTAGACTCCACTTCACATCACAGTATTGAAATAAATATTTAAATCAAAATCTTATATTCACTGCCAACGCGTAAGTAAATTCATGGATAAACAAGAAGGTCAAAAGCAGTGGTTCCGAACTTTTTTCATTCTCTGACCCACAAGCTATATATAATAAATCTCCATGGGCCCTTTCAGTGTCTGTCATCTTCTCAGATTCAGTAATTAATAGTTAATACTAGCGCAATGGTGTCAGTAGCTATAGGACAAGAACATTTTATAGAAATATTCCAATTTATTGATATATGAGATATGATTGTGTGTAGATACTGCAGGTTAAAGTTAAAATTCAGTTTAATTCGACATCATAATTTTCATGTTACCCCACGGCCCCCTAGAAGGTACCCCGTAGCCAAAATGGAAACGCCTGGTATAAAGGTTGGTAGGCTGGCATTTCGAAAGGTGGCCATGCAGATGACTATGCAGATAAGAAGGGAGATAGTTTAATGTGTAGATAAGGTCAGCAAGTAGTTAAATGTAGAGACGAAAAAGGCAGGAGGACTGATGAACATCCAGATCAAAAAAATTGAAAGACATGCATGCAATGCTACTGCTTTCTTATATACAAACAAAAACATGCGGAATGACAGGTATAAAAAAGGGAAAATTGAAAACGGAAATACAATATGCCTGAGCCCCCCCCCCCCCCCAACAGCCTGGTCGACGGTTATTACAGTTAGGAAATTTGCTTGGCCATAATACCACTATTATCAGCTTACCTTATCAAACGTCCTAATGTGTGGTTTGCTGTGACTCTGGGGCGGGCCTGTCACTCTTCCCCCACCCCCTCCCCCTCTCCCTCTCCCTCCGACTCTTCCTCTTCCTCTCTCCCTCTCTCTCTGTATATACATACATATATATACATACAAATATAAGCATACATATATATACATTCATATATATGGATACATATATATGCATACATATACATGCATACATATATATGCATACATATACATACATACATATATATGCATACACATATATACCTACATACATATATATGCATACACATATACATACACATATATACCTACATACATATATATACATACACATATATACATACACATATATACAAACATATATATGTATACACAAACACACACACACATATATGCATACACAAACACACACACACACACACATATGTATGTATGTATGTATGTATGTATGTATGTATGTATGTATGTATGTATGTATGTATGTATGTATGTATGTATGTATGTATGTATGTATGTATGTATGTATGTATGTATATATATATGTATGTATATATATATGTATGTATGTATGTATATATATATATATATATATATATATATATATATATATATATATATATATATATATATATATATATATATCCCTCCCACCCTCCCTCCCCCTCTCTCTCTCTGTTCGGTTTCGTTTGTTGTAATTATGTGTCTAGATGTGTAAATGTGATTGTGTATTTGCATGTGTATGGCAAATGCGAGTATACATTTTACTCGCATGCATGTGTATCTAAACATGTGAACAGGATTGCGTGAGGAGGAAAAATATTTGTTCAATTATACCGACCAAATACAACCTGTACGGGCGTGGGCGTGCGTAAAAATCAACATCTATTCGTAGGACGCCCCTCAAATCATGTTATCAATAACCACAACATAGGTACTATATGTCTTTGCCAAAACTGAGCCATAAAACTGGAATACAAAGGGCTGGGTGACCGCCACCATCTGTCACTCACGTCAATACCAGCTGCCTGTTACGAACTCAGCTCGCACCCCCCCTCCCCCCAACCAACCACCTCCTGTTTCATTGATTAAGTCTCCTCGCCCCCTCCCCCTCTCACCCCCCCCCCCTCACCTTCACAGCCCTCTTACCTCCCCCATCCCCACCCCCTTATTCCGTGCCCCTGCCTCTGCCCCTCCCACCCCCCCTCCTCATATACACATGGCACCGCCCTCGACCCAACCCGTGCCTCCTTACCCGGTCACCTGTAACTCTTGACACGCAAACTGACCTAATTAATGGTGTCAATCACGTGTCAACTCTTTCACCTTTACTGGGGAGGAATTTCGTGGCTTAAATTCCAGGTAAAAGATTCTTGAGTTGTTTTAAATGGAGATAAAAACCAAGAGTCAATCTAGTGCCCTTGCATCTGCCGTCGCGGTTTTTTTCATGGTAATCAAACTAACTTCTTTTCGTTTTTTTTTTTTTTTTTTGAAGTTTTATCACAATATTCACTTTGTTTTTGTTAGGAGGGGAAGGGCAGCACACCGTCACTGAATTTTAGACGAGATAATACCTGAAAGCTCTTGATATCCGTAAGCGAAACACGTATGCTGGACATGCTGTTATTTATATGTTTATGCGCGATGGATAGTTATCACTATAATCATCACATCACCATTACATCACTAACATTCTTATTATGAATATTGTTCGTCTTATTAACATTATTATCGTTGTTTTATTTTCAGCATTGTTCGTATAATCATTATCGATGTTTTACCAATGTCATTAATACTAGTATTAGCAATATCAAAATAATTAATATTATCATTATCATCCTTATTACATCATCATCATCACCATTATTAATCGGCTTCATCATCATCAATATTACTTTCATTCGACCATCATTAAGAACAAAATCATACTTGCCATTACTATTGGTGTTATAACTAACGAAATCACCGCTGATACTGTGATTGTCATTTCTTTCACTATCATAACTGTTACTGTCATTTTCACTATGCCTATTATCACAATCATTACAATTATCACTAAAATTATCGGTACAATTACCATCATAACTATTACAAAATTTATCATCATCAGTATCCGTCACCTTTATCAATCTAATCGTCTTTTCCATCACTATTCTCATCCACATCCACATTCCCATTCCCCATTTCTTCCTATTTCTCTAACCTTTGTTGATTTATCACACATTTGTAGTTGCATGTAAGATTAATTAGATCTTGGACCAATCGAATGAATCTGCAACACGAGAAATATTTCCTCGTAATTTCCCTTATCTCTGGCCATCACTTGGTATTTGTTTATCTCTGAAAAAAATCATTATACGTGATTTATGCTTCGTTAAATTAAATCCATAAGATAACAAATGAAGACCCCCCCCCCTTCCCATGAGAAAAAATAAAATAAAAAATGATAAAACACGAGAAATAAAATTAATGACAGCATATAAAGTTAAAACAAACATGAATTCAGCCAAGGGGTATAATTACATTAAGTAGCAATGATGATAAATATGTCGGGTATATAAATGCGATTGCAATTTCTTTTGGTTGTATTATAAGAATTTATCTTTTGCTTTCTCTTTCTCTCTTTCTCTCTTTCTTTCTCTCTCTCTCTGTTTCTGTTTCTCTCTCTTTCTAATTTCTCTCTTTCCCCTTTTAATTTCTCTCTCTTTCTCCTTCTAATCTCTTTCTTTCCCCTTCTAATTTCTATCTCTTTCTCTTTCCCTTTCTTTCTCTCTCAATTTTGAATGTATTATCCATCCATTATCAAGTGGAGATGTTATCTTTTGAAGTACACTCACCGCAAGGACAGCGACGCTTAGTCTGTTGACTGCTTGTCAGATTGAGACATCATCATCAATAGTCTCATCAACACATCCTCATCATCATCAATATCCACCTCATGAACACGTCTTCGTCATCAACATAACCTCATAATCATCATCGACATCAACACATCATCATCATCATTATCATTAACATCATCAATATCATCATCATCATTATCATTAACATCATCAATATCATCATCACCATCAACATTCTTATCATCATCATCATCATAATCACCATCATTCTCATCATCATAATCACCATCATTCTCATCATCATAATCACCATCATCTTCGTCCTCATCAACACCCTCCTCCTCATCAACAATAACAACAACAGAAAAAACAAGACCATTCTCACTACCATTATTAAGCGGCAGTCATACGTGTCTAGCTCAGCCACCGCGACCGCATATCATCTAGAAGTACGCAAATTACATATGGAATGTAAATCCTGCCATATCCAGGAGTACAGTACCTTCGTGCAGTATTGAATTTCACACATTTAATACAGAAGCTTGGTAACTGATATCAAATACATTACCGAATCAATTTATAGGAGAAATATCAAATCATGGAATACAAATCATACCTTAACGATACCAAATAAAGAAACGATATCAAATAGCATAGCACTGTGAGCCATGAATACCAAAAGTTGAAGATGTTAAGTATATGAAAATAATAATTACCTAAAAAAAAGATTCAGGTCAACGCTCAATTTCGCAAGAGTACGAAAAGTTGAAACCCAAATCCTAACCCCTTTAGTATGACCCCGTGTCACCTAGCACGTGAAATACAGAGCTCACTCGAAAACGGAGTCAACGCAAGAGATTCAATTACTACGTGGTGACTAGTGACATCACAGCTTTAAAGAATTATTTTTTTTATTTTATTTTTTATTTAGAATTAGTGTTGATGAAATGTGAGATCCTGTTTTACAGTCTCGCGTGAAAGGTACATAAAAAAGGCTTGAAAAAGGGTAATAGAGTTGGTATGTTTATTTTCTCTCCTAGCCACACGAGGCACCTACACTCGCCGTTCGCTAAATTCACCCAGAAGCCACGCCCTTCTTCCATGGCTGAGGCTGCTGATTGGTTCATATACAATGTCCGTGTTGCTATCCTGTTCATCTGGACAGTAATGCTGGAAATGTAAATGGTTGTCAGGCAA
>NC_091575.1:18469675-18472881 GCF_042767895.1 Penaeus vannamei
AGAGAGAGAGTGGGAGTATGTGTGCATGTGTGTGTGTGTGTATGTGTGTGTATGTGTGTGTGTGTGTGTGTGTGTGTGTGTGTGTGTGTGTGTGTGTGTGTGTGTGTGTGTGTGTGTGTGTGTGTGTGTGTGTGTGTGTGTGTGTGTGTGTGTGTGTGTGTGTGCGTGTGTGTGTGTGTGTGTGAGAGAGAGAGAGAGAGAGAGAGAGAGAGAGAGAGAGAGAGAGAGAGAGAGAGAGAGAGAGAGAGAGAGAGAGAGAGAGAGAGAGAGAGAGAGAGAGAGAGAGAGAATCTTTATCATTCTCAGATTGCTGTCAGTGTTGTTGCTGCTATTGTAATTGTAATTATCATTATTACTGATATTTTTCATTTGCATTTGCTGCTATAATTATTTCTACCATCATTAGCACCATATATCATTATTGTTATTCATGATGTTTTCGTAGTAGTAGTAGTAGTAGTAGTAGTAGTAGTAGTAGTAGTATTTTATTATCCTTACTATTATCATTAAAATCACCAGTTATTGTTTTTCATTATAATAACTATCGCTACACTTATTATCAAAATCATCATTAACAATAGTACTATCATTATCATCATTTTGATAATTAAAGTTTGTAATACTATTACTACTACTACCACTACCAATATCACTACCATTACCACAACTAGAACTACACTTACAGTAATCATTACCAGTGCTACTAAAGCATAACCAAGACCTCAAGTCACTAATCGCATACATTTCCATCAGCTCGACCATCATTATTAAAAGAAAATGATAACGCATTCGACCCCCGCGGGACCATACATGTAAATTCCCACCTGCACTCAGCCCCCGATGCAACCGCGCCGTCTACCACAGGAAATTGAAAGAGAATGCGCTGCTCTTTTGTTTTCGCTTGAAAATGGAAGGGTGTTCATGTGCGCTATTTATATGGCAATAATACGAGTATAAGCAATGGCAGAGAACATGAACTATTCCATGGGCTTATTTTGTCTAGCCTGGAAAACGTTGTTATTGTGTTTCTTTACTTGTAGGTACAGTGTGTATTACGGAAGCGTGTGTTCAGATGCTTGTCGGTGTGTATACAGTGGACGAACAAGGATACTGTACATAGAGGCATGTCTCTCTCTCTCTCTCTCTCTCTCTCTCTCTCTCTCTCTCTCTCTCTCTCTCTCTCTCTCTCTCTCTCTCTCTCTCTCTCTCTCTCTCTCTCTCTCTCTCTCTCACATTGCTTGTTTCTGTATCTTTATATGTGTTTGCATATGAAATAATAAGAATTTTATATCAATGAAACAAAGGGGTGGAACATATGAAAAACAACAAAAAAACGGGGATAAAACAAAGAAAGGTAATGGTAAAATAATGGAGGGAATTAAAATGAAGAGGGAAGAAAAAGGAGAAAATGATGATAAGGGAAGAGTAAAAGGAAAGAAAAGGAAACAAAATGTACATGGAGAACACAGATTAAATACAAGTAGAGAACAACAATAGAAACCATAACCAGAAAAGGATAGAAAAAAATGATAATATAAAAAGACCCCTCCCCCCCAAAAAAAGACAAAACACAAAATAAAATAACGAAAATTAAAACGAAAATCACTTAGTGTACATGAGCTTTTCAAACTGAACATTCCGCGAGTGGCTTAATGAGGCTGTACGCTAATTAAAGATAAATACCGCCTCTTTAGGTAGCATTCTTCCCGTGTCTGCATGACCTCTCCACGTGTCAGTCATGATATTCGCATGACAAGATCACAAGGTCACTTCATTCTTGCCTTTCAATGGTGTTAGATTTTTCATGTCACTGTTGATCCTGTGTGTGTTGTCTTACATACTGGTCTTGTTTATATTAAAGTTAGTATCATCATTATCATTATCATCATCATTAGTAGTGGTAGTAGTAGATTAGTATCATCATTTTCATTATCATGAATATCGTCATTACTATTATCAAAATAACTGCAACGTAATGAAGAGCGCTAACAATGATAAAAATGATAATGGAAACAGTAGCAATAACCATAACAAGAACAAAACAAAAATAATAATTCTAATAACAATGATAATAGTCATAATAACAGTAACAATATGAATAACAATAATAATGAATGATAATAATAATGATGATGACATTTACAAATATTTCTTCTACTATTAATTCAACTTCTACTACTTTTCCATCTACTACTGTTAATGATGCTGCTAATGATGAAAAAAAAACATAATCACACTAATACTGATAGGCACCGGTTATGAGAAACGATTTTCCGCCAGATTTGAATCAATAAACCGAATTAATAAGCCAAATATGTTTTATACCTTTTATTTATCATGGGAATTTTGGCCTCTGCTCCAAAATTTTAAATATGGGAGTCCGAATATCTTTATCAATGCGGTATGTGCAGTGCATCCAATTATATATTCATGCAAAATTTTGGCACTCTGGCCTTTGGCATAAGTATGCAAAATACGCAAACATACGGTCTGATCATCAAAACATATATCTATAAATATATATGTATATATATTTACTGTAATGATTATTGTTATAATTAATAATCAAAAGGAAGGTGTAGAGTTAAACACCAGAGACAAATTAAGTTAGAAAAGGATATTCCTTGTTTTCCTTGTAATGTTCATTATTATACTGTGATAAACCACCTGTTTATCATTTGGTATTAGAATAGACTGATATGTCATGCTACTTGTATTAAAATAAGGTAAGTCAAAATTGAGTTCTAACGGGTTTCATTAAATCTAAGGTGTTGGCAGCGATATCGAAGTAACATTTTCTTCATTCGTATTAGAATTTATGATAACTTTACAGAAGTGATTCAGTAAAAACATATTCTAATTCCCTGAACGACATATATAAATATGGTTGTATATACAAGATTATATACACACATGTATAATTGTGTATATATATATATCCATATATAAACATATAGACATACATATATACACACAGATTGTGTGTGTGTGTGTGTGTGTGTGTGTGTGTGTGTGTGTGTGTGTGTGTGTGTGTGTGTGTGTGTGTGTGTGTGTGTCTGTATAAATATATATATATATATATATATATATATATATATATATATATATATATATATATATATATTATATATATATATATATATATATATATATATATATATATATATATATATATAGACAGATAGATAGATAGATATATAGGTAGA
>NC_091575.1:18485881-18488381 GCF_042767895.1 Penaeus vannamei
TCATACTATCATTGTTATCATCATTTAGGTTTTCATTATGATATTATTATTATTATCAATATCATTATTAATTCGAATATGATTAATATTAGTAATTCTAATGACTGCGATTGCTATTGCAATACCGAATTAGTACGATTGCGATTGGCTATAACTAAGGCTACGAGTATGACTTTGATTATAATTATCATGATTGCGATTATGATTGACATAATTATTGTGATTATCCTTATTAGTACTGTTTCTATTATTATGATACTTATTAGAATTATCATTATTGACATCATTGCCACCACCATTTAATCAAAATAATAACTTTGATTTGAATATCTATGACTGATTTCTAAAATTTACCCCTTGATTTTACAGCAGTATTTAATTATTAAACTAGTTATCAAAATAACGCAACACAACCATGGGATGTTTTTCTTTGTTACTGATAAATGATTACGAACTGATATTCATTTCCATACCTGCATCATAAAAAAAGAAAATTATATATGAAAAAAACCGCATATATGGAAGCAAATGGCGAATCATACAACATGACGATCAGCAAGAGAGCAACTGTTTCTACTTCACGAAAAAGTTATTAATTTTCATTCACAAACTCCCTATGTTTCGTCTTCCACTTCGTATCTCTTTATCTCTGAACAATTTTATGAAGCAAAATGTATAACTGTTATTCATTCTCATTCACATTTGTCCCTACCAAGTATATTTAAGTTTGTTTATTACCTAATATCCCGTTCCTTATCATATATAAAGTGATGAAAATGATAATGACAATTATTATTCTAATAACATTGACAATAATAATAATTATTATAATTATGATAGTAATAATACGAATAATTATAATAATAATAACAACAAAAACAACAATAATAATAATAATAATTGCTAATGATGATGACAATTACAATTACACTGAAAATGATAATGATTATAATAGAGTACCAATAAAAATAATGATTAAATACTTCTCATACACACCCTTCCCCGCCAACTGTCCTCATGAACCAATTTCGTTATCCATCGCGGCAATATTGCTCCGTTGGTGCAAACGAGGCCCCGGTAGTTCGTTGCAATTAATCTAAAAGGTCGCAATCACTCATCCATCCACTAAACACGACCACTACAACACGGGAACATAATGGATTAACATGTGGATTACGGGGACCGCGTACCCTGTAGCGAGTATTAGGAGGCCAATGTAATAGGGATGTATTTACGTGTATCAAGGGTCAGGAGGTTATGTACAAAAAAGGATTAGGGATAAAGGAAACAATAACTCGTTGTGTGTGTGTGTGTGTGTGTGTGTGTGTGTGTGTGTGTGTGTGTGTGTGTGTTTAAAGTGGGACTGAGGTACTGATCGTGTCTTAGAACAGTGGCCCCCGACCAATTTATAATAATCTCCATGACCTCGTTCAGTGAAAATTATTTTTTTCAGATTCAGTGTAATAGTGAGGATACCTATTGGACTTCATGAAAGAATCCAATTGTTTGGTATGTGGAAGATAATTATATATATGTACTGTAGGTAAAATAAAATCCAGTATAACTCGGTCTGAAGTTTCATACTGCTCCATGGTCCCCCCCAAAAGTACCCTGTGCCCCCTAAGTTGGGAATCCCTGCCTCAGAGGCATGTTCTGACTCGTAAAACCAAACAAGATAACCAGTTATTAGAAGAGCATGCATGACCAGCTACATCCGTTCACGCAGACTTTACATCAACCAAAGAGATATTTTACAGCTCCTGCGACACAGAAAAACCAACACCGCAGACTTTTTGGATACACTGACACAAATGCTGTCAGAAGAGGCCTTGTCTCACTCATCTCCAACGGCAGATTCCCCCACCTTGGCCCACACGCACCCACACTCAAACGTGCTTGCAACTCCACCACGCCAGACATTGTTCTCAACAACAGACAAGGAAACTTAAACTACCACAACCACAGACAATGTCACATCCACCAACCCAATCACGGGCCCTACACCTTCCCGAGAGATCCTCGCAGATTTCCCTTGTGATGTATATTATTTACTAACCATGCATCTTTATATATTCAATATAGTTTTTGTTGCTGTTGTTTTCATTTCATCATAAGTGTTCGAAGACTATGATTTTGAGTCTTCATTTTAGTTAATCTCCAGTAACCAAGAAGAAAAATCCATATCAAAATATCAAATTCATCTTGGGCCTAGGTTAATTCACCTTAAAAGCCCTGGATGAGTGTGATGACAATATCAAAGCAGTTTGACCTTTCGTCTTTACACAAAGTGTATTCTGATCCTTGATAGGGTATTGAGAGTCAAAGTTAAGAGGGCGATGACTGAAATAGGAAGACAAAGGTAGATAGACGGAGAGACTGGGGGAGTGGGGTAGATTAACCTAAGATATATAAATAGATAGAGTGAGAAAGTGTGTATGTGTGTATGTGTGTGTGTGTGTGTGTGTGTGTGTGTGTGTGTGTGTGTGTGTGTGTGTGTGTG
>NC_091575.1:18490881-18500881 GCF_042767895.1 Penaeus vannamei
AAATGCGACGTTCGATGAAGATACGATGATTCAAGGAATAAGAATTATTTCTGTTAGACAGAAATAATTATCAAATGTATATTCTTATAAAAGCAAGAGAGGAACAGCGAAGAGTGAGGAAGAGACAAAGGGACGCAGACATGAGTACGCACACACACACATACACATTCTGTGTGTGTGTGTGTGTGTGTGTGTGTGTGTGTGTGTGTGTGTGTGTGTGTGTGTGTGTGTGTGTGTGTGTGCGCGTGCGTGCGTGCGTGCGTGCGTGCGCGCGCGTGCGTGCGTGCGCGCGCGTGCGTGCATACACGTACACAGAAACCTCGCTACATATCAATAAATCCTACATTCCACAACCTTCTAAAGAAAAAAAAAAAAAAAACCTGGAGCCAAGACGCCGGCGCGTGGGCGGAGGCTGTGTTTCCCCTCCGCCGCTCGTCCCCGGAACACCGTCGAGGGGAAGGAGCGCTGTGTAAATCAACCTCCTCGGGGACTGAACATGGGTTCGCTTCTCTCGCGATTAACTCTCAGGTCTTCCATTCATTCCTTTTCTTTTCTATTATATTCTGTTTTATTCTAATTTTCAGGCAGATCGATAATCAAAGATAAAGACAGCTAGTTAAAGAAAGGGTGGGTGGGGCGGACAAAGATAAAACAGATTGAAAAAAACTGAACGCCTGTGTGAGTGTGAGCGTGTCGGCAGGTTAGGCGTGTGTACATTTGATCGTCCATGTGTGCCTGTGAATAATGGAAACGCATGTGATTTGTGTGCGTGTGGTTTATCTAAAGGCACAAAACTGATTCATCGCGATTTCGTGTGAGTAACAGCTTACAGTCCCAAGTCCTCGCTGTCACTTAGACTAATTTCTAATCCCGGTTCCTCACAACATCGAAGTGGACTCTCATCTAAAGTGTGCGATTTCTTTTGTTTATTCGTCAAGTGGAATTTCCTCTCTCGCTCTCCGATCTACCTTTCTCTGCCTATGTCTATCTATGTCTCTCTTTCAATCCTTTTTCATCATTATTCTCTTTCTTCGTGTTATATAAAAAAAAAAAAATCAAGTGAAAATTATATTGTCATTGCTATCATTGATAATAACGTTGATAATTTCTCCAGTAATAATAACACTAATTATGATGATAATATCCGTATCAGTAATACAAATGGTAATATTAACTGTAATATTATCTGTAATTACGATGGTGTTAACAATATAAACAAACTAGTATCAACATCGTATCGAGAATAAGACGAAAATTCCTTATATGAGTGCAGGACCCCGGCTGATGGGAAAAGATTCAACTCAAACACCCTGAACAGCTGAAGGAACCCAAATGGACCCTGAGGGAAAGCACCTACATGCTTGAATCGGTAAGGTCCCTCGGGCGTTTCCTGTCAGCTGGCAAGGGAGAGAAAACTACCGATAAGACTTATCTTTCATGTCGACAGCTGACTTTTATGCGGTGTCAGCCACTGAAGGGGAAAGAAAATGGTTGCTAACGCGGAAAAATGCGCAGGTAAAGGTGCTCTGTTATACTACATATTTTAAGTCGACGCTGTGATTTTCCCTCCATACTTGTCTCTCGCTCGCTCTCCCTACCATTATCTATCTATTTTATATCTCTATTTGCACATCTTTTCATCTTTCTTTCTTTCTATCGATTCCTCGATTTATCTACCTCCTTCCCTCTGCTTGTGTCTACCAATCTCTCTGTATCTTATACATCTGTGTCGATAAAATGTGACTTTTACTCACAAGTTACTTAAAGAAATCCCAACCTAATCTCTACCGAATTTCCCCATGCGATCGAAGAACAAATGTGCCAGATAAGCAGGGCGGCCAAAGAAAAATCTAGCTAATGGAAAATAAAGAGAAAATTTGAGAAAAGAAAGCGAAAAAGAGAAAAAAGTGCAGGTTCATGCACGACGTGACCTTCCAAGGCTGACCTGATTGTGGATCCAGCACAGTTTGTCGATTCTTTTTGCACGAGTGTCATTTAACTCTTTTTCTCTTGTAATTTTTTCCCCTCTTTCTTTTAGAATTCCATTTCCTTTGCTTATGATCCTGATTTTTTTTCTTTCTTCTTCTTTCATAAGTGTCCTTGTAATCAAATCAGTTTCTAATAAAGAAAATGAGTGTCGAGATGGAGTTTCTATGCCTTTTATGATTGCTTTTCCTGATGTATTCTCCCTCCCTCCATCCACGTCTCTCTCTCTCTCTCTTCCACTCGCCCCCCCCCCCCTCTCTCTCTCTTCCACTCCCTCTCTCCCCCCCCCCCCCCTCTCTCTCCCACTCGCTCGCTCCCCCCCTCTCTCTCCCACTCGCTCGCTCCCCCCCTCTCTCTCCCACTCGCTCGCTCCCCCCCCCCCTCTCTCTCCCACTCGCTCGCTCCCCCCCTCTCTCCCACTCGCTCGCTCCCCCCTCTCTCTCTCTCTCTCTCGCTCTCGCCCCCCCCCCCCCCGTCTTTCTCTCCCTTAGCAAATAAATCTACCAACTTTCGAGGTCATAATTAATTTGCATTAGATTCTTAATCAAGAAAGCAAACAGTACAGGCCGCAACACTGAAATTAAGGTTCGTTTTCTGTACACAGACTTTTTTCTCTCTCCCTGGCAATGTATTTATCTATTCAAGTATTATCAAATTAAAACTTGTGATATCCCGAATATATTTCAGATCAGCTGAAGGATATAGCTCGAAAACGTAAAAAACTGAATCTATGGGGCTTCTCATATATGTATATCAACAATCCCGGATTAATCTTAGAACATTATGAATCCCATAAACCCCTTTATCTTCGTTGGAAACAAGTAACTTCATAATCACTTGTCTCACACAAATTCTTCCATGTTTTCCCTCTTAAAGAAGTGTAATTAATATTGTCGCTTAAATCCCCGGCGAGAATTTCTTGGGCAAGCAGGCCATCGTATTAACTCTAACATAATGGGTAAGTCAGTCTTCCTTAAGGCTTTTTTTTTTGGCTGTCTTGAGGCTCGTTATTTTCGCTTGCTTGCTGCTTTTGCTTCCGTTCTTACTGCTGTTGTTGTTTATTTGTTGATGCCGCGAATCTCATGGTATAAGACTTTTATTTACGCTTTTCATATTTCTGTTGTCTGAATTTCTTTCTGAGAATCATTCGGCTTCTATGTTTCTTTATCATTCTCTCTATCCTCCTCCTCTTTTTCTTACGAGTAAGAGTTATGCTTCTCCCTTGTAATCCGATCATGTTCCAATGACTTTGCTGCTTCTCGTGCGTTTGTTTTCATTTCCTACCTTCACCTTCTCATCCCGTGAAGCTTATTTCTATTATCACTTATATTTCTATCATTATTATTCTTACAACTATTATTATTGTTGTTGACATTACTATTTTCATCATCGCTATCATCATTATTATCATCATAATCATCACACTCACCATCATATTAATTGCAATTGTATTCAATATAATTTTAATAACCACTATAACCACAATGATTATCAGTCTTTAATATTGTCATTATCTATCTTTCCCCTCATCATCATTTTCATTCCTATCATCATAATCAACACCATTATAAACAAAAATGGGCCGAACATCACCCCCCCTCCCCCCTCCCCCACTCGCATGTATGCTGTAACATACGTTATGCTGGCACTCGCAGTTTGTCATTTTCTTAGCGCGTTAATCATCGTCGCGCCGATTGGATGATCAAACGGGTCATTTTCGCGTCCAATTTCGGTTTGTAATTGGAAGCCGAATGGGGTATCGTGTGATGCATGGCGAGGTCTGTGCATGTTTTCCGAATACATGGTGGTGGTGGTGGTGGTGGTGGTGGTGGTGGTGATAACACTAAGGATAATAATGATAATAGTAATGTTAACAGTAAGAATAATAATGGTAACAGTAAAGATAATAGTTATAGTAACGGTAGCAGTAAAGACAATAATAATAGTAATGGTAACAGTAAGGATAATAATGATAATAGTAATCATAATCAAAGAGTAGTTTTGGTAATGATAATATGACAATTATGATAACAGAGGGAGGCAAAATATAGACAACGGCGATTTTTTTTAAAGAATGGGAAATAATAAAAGAACACGGACAACAGAAACAAAATCAATTATGAATTGACACGACTGAAACAGAAAAAAAAGTTAAATGCTTGCACGCAGAATTACGTCATTATCTTCCTCGTAACAACCGACTTGATACTAACAAGGATAACGAAAAAATACTAATAAAAATAACAATAATATCGACATAATGATGAATAATAGTGATAACTTTTATATTGATAACAATGATGATCATTATAATGATTATGATAATCACGATGATGATTATGATGATGATGATGGTAATGGTGATGGTGATGATGGTAATGATGGTGATGGCGGCGATGATGGTAGTAGTGGTGGTGGTGGTGGTCGTGGTGATGGTGATGATAATGATGATGAAAATGGTTGTGATGATGGTGATAATATTAGTAATACACCAATAACGAAGCTCTGCATCTAAAAAATATATTTACATACGTGTATATATATGCACATATGAACTGATGGGAAGCATAAAAAGAAAAAGAAGAAAAAAAATTGTGCGCTGATAATTGAATGCACCCCCCCCAAAAAAAAAGGATTACATAAAAATTAACACAGACATCTGAGATTGAAAATAACAGGGGAAAAAATACAAAAGAATAAAAAGAATAACAAAAATATGCTTCAAAAAATACTCAGAAAATTTGAAAGCTCATAATCTACTTCACTCATTGCAAGTCACTTCACGTACGAGCAATTCTCATTTTCCTCCATCATGTCACGCTATCTAACAATAAAAGTGAGAGAATGACACGAGAGAGAAATGGAGATAAGGAGACAGATAAGAATCGCATAAGAAGCAACAAGAAAGAAACAAACTTGATTCTCTTTGCAAACGTTGATTTTTGTTGCTTTAATGTACTGATGTTTTTTATCTTATTACTATGGTCACCATCATCAATACAAAAATTATTAGGATTATCATTCACTTTTTTTATCATCTTGTCATAATTATATCAAGCTACACTAAAACTATAACTTGATTCGTAATTACTATCTCTATCATTATTACGCCGATGTTTAATGTTTTTTTCATTATCATCATCATTTCCTTAACCTATTCAGTTTGTATATATTTTTATCTATTTTTCCCTTCTTTCACCTGACCTCCTTGACCCTCACTCGCAAGGTCTTCCTCGTTATTACACACTAATTTCTTACGTTTTGCGAACACAATTACAACCCCTGGGAAGCACGTGCGTGTCAGTGACCATTGTACGCACGTTTCTGAAGCGCGTCCAGGAGGGTACGTACATGTGGGCGCTTAAGAATGAATGTGTACACGAATGTACGTGTACGTTCATGTACGTTTGTGTTTGTTTGTGTGTGTGTGTGTGTGTGTGTGTGTGTGTGTGTGTGTGTGTGTGTGTGTGTGTGTGTGTGTGTGTGTGTGTGTGTGTGTGTGTGTGTGCGCGTGTGTGCGTGTGTGCGCGCGCGCGCGCGCCCCATGTTTGGCGTGACTTGTGTTCATGTTAGGCAATAACTTATCGACCGGCGGACGTCACGATGCCACAGAATCGACTTCGGTGGCCACAAAAGTCCGGTAATGGAGTCAAGCAGGTAGTGGGTTCCGGGGGGGGGGGGGTGATCGCTTGGCAGTTGGCTTTGTGGTTCGGTGGTGGGGGAGGACTACTTTTTTCTTAATTACTTTGTGCGTGTGTGTGATTCTGTGTATCTGTTCCCTTTTTTTCTCTCATCTATATCGCTATGTCCGTCTACCTCTTCATTTTACTCTCTTTTCCCCTCTTCCTTCTTCCCCCCTTCCTCTCCCTCTCCCTCTTCCTACTTCACATAACTCTTCCCCTTCCTCATCCTCAACCTAACCCTAATCCTATTCCCTTTCCCCTTCCTCCCCTCTCACTATCCCCTTCCTCCCTCTCACTATCCCCCCTCCCCCTCCCCTTCCTCCCTCTCACTATCCCCCTTTCCCTCCCTCTCACCGTCTCCCTCCCTCCTCCTTTCCCTTCCTCTCCTTCACTCCCCTCCTCACTCTTACCCTCTCTGCCTTCCTCGGCTTCTCCCCTCCCGGGATAAGAGCAATTAGACTGACCTTAAGATATGCTCATTATCTCTTAAAGGAAACAATCGTTTTCATGGGTAATTAAAGCCGCTAATGAGTGTAGGGAGAAACAGCGATATTTATCTTCTTCTCCCCTCCTCTCGGCCCTTCTCCCTCTTCCACATTCATCCTTTACTTTTTCTCCTTTTTCTGTTCCGTTTCCATCTTCTCTCTCTCTTTCCCTTTTTCTCTCCCTCTTTCTATTTCCATTTTTCTCTCCCTCTTTCTATTTCCCTTTCTCTCTCCTTCTTTCTATTTCCCTTTCTCTCTCCCTCTTTCTATTTCCCTTTCTCTCTCCCTCCTTCTATTTCCCTTTCTCTCTCCCTCTTTCTATTTCCCTTTCTCTCTCCCTCTTTCTATTTCCCTTTCTCTCTCCCTCTTTCTATTTCCCTTTCTCTCTCCCTCTTTCTATTTCCCTTTCTCTCTCCCTCTTTCTATTTCCCTTTCTTTCTCCCTCTTTCTATTTCCCTTTCTCTCTCCCTCTTTCTATTTCCCTTTCTCTCTCCCTCTTTCTATTTCCCTTTCTCTCTCCCTCTTTCTATTTCCCTTTCTCTCTCCCTCTTTCTATTTCCCTCTCTCTCTCTCTCTATCTCCCTTTCTCTCTCTCTCTCTTTATTCCCTTTTCTCTCTCTCTCTCTCTATTACTTTTTCTCTCTCTCTCTCTCTCTATTTCCTTTTCTCTCTCTCTCTCTCTCTCTCTCTATTTCCCTTTTTCTCTCTTTCTCTCTTTCCCTTTTTCTCTCCCTCTTTCTGTTTCCCTTTCTCTCTCCCTCTTTCTGTTTCTTTCTCTCTCCCTCTTTCTATTTCCCTTTCTTTCTTTCTTTCTCTCTCTCTCTCTCTCTCTCTCTCTCTCTATATATATATATATATATATATATATATATATATATATATATTATATATATATATATATATATATATATATATATATATTTTATCTCTCTCTCTCTCTGTGTATGTTCTTTACCTTTTTGTTTGTTACTCTTCTTTTTTCTCTTCTCTCGTTTCATCTCTCCCTTCCACCAATTAATACAGTAATAATCATGTAACAACCAGGAAAGAATAAAGAAATGGAAAGGACTAACGAGAAGTACATAGGAAAAAATGGCAAGAGTAGGAAAAATTACGAAAGCAAAGGCAACTTGCCGGGTCAACAAACCCGTAAAAATTATTGATCAAAAGAATATTATTAATGATATAAAATTTGATGAAAGTTGTGTGTGTTTGTGAGCTTTCTACGTCCATTAGATTATTTTTATTCATATATTTTTATTTTTTTTTTTGTTTTTGTTCTTGCTCTTGGAAGCTTGACATGTGAACATTTTAAACGAGAAAATGTAATAATTATGTACATGCGGTGTATTTTTTATATTTTTTTAGATACAGTGTGTATACCCAAAGGCTCTGTACATACATATACATATTGTGTACCTGTACGTGTTTCTATGTATGTACACACACACACACACACACACACACACACACACACACACACACACACACACACACACACACACACACACACACACACACACACACACACATATATACACACACATGCATATATATATGAAAAAATAAACACTGATGACCATGAAACGTTAATGAATAATCAAGTAAACATGTCATGAACTCAAACATCTTGGCTCGTGCACAGGGAATAAACATCCCACTCAGACATGGCATAACGGAAGCCTTGACGCAGTGCAAATACAAACACACGAGCAAACAAACAAACAAAAAAGACAACATAAAATTTATGCGTTATGGCTATATATCTGGATTTCTCGACTTAAAATGTTTACATATGTTATGAAAAATGGTGATGGTTTGAGTAATAATGATGAAAATATGAGTAATAGTAGTGATATTAACCTAATTGTAATAACAGTTTTAGGAATAACACTGAAAAAACTACAATGGTAATAATGAAAATATTAATTGCAGTGATGAAAATATGAACAAGAACAAGTTGCTAATTCAATTAAAACTACAGACACTGATGACAACGATAATAATTGTAATCCTAATGATATCGATAATAAGAATACCAAGAGCAACATAAAGATTATGAATATGGAAGAAGCAACCATGAAATAATACCAATAATATTAATGATAACAAATGTAATAATAAACACAGTAATAACAACGATGATGATGAGGAGGATACTAATAATAATCATAATAATAATAAAAAAAAATTATAAATATTGATAACCATAATGATGACAATAACTAATAACAATAATAATATAATCTGTGGGAGCGAGGAGAGAGCCCCCATACAAACACATAAAAAGAGGCAGGGGAAAGGGTCACACACACACACACACACACACACACACACACACACACACACACACACACACACACACACACAGAGAGAGAGAGAGAGAGAGAGAGAGAGAGAGAGAGAGAGAGAGAGAGAGAGAGAGAGAGAGAGAGAGCACCCACACATACGAATACATGCACACACAGAGACACACACACACACACACATACACAAAGACGAAAAGATACACACAAACGCGCACACATAGATAGATAGACAAAGAGAGAGAGAAAGATAGAGGAAAAGTGTCACATCTACACACACACATACAGAGAGAGAGAGAGAGAGAGAGAGAGAGAGAGAGAGAGAGAGAGAGAGAGAGAGAGAGAGAGAGAGAGAGAGAGAGAGAGAGAGAGAAGGAAAAGTCACACACCTACACACACATACAGAGAGAGAGATGGAGAGAGGGAGGAAGAGGGAGAGGGAAAGGGAGACAGATAGCGAGAGAAAGAGAGTGAGAGGAAAAGACACGCACACCTACACATACAGAGAGAGAGAAAATTATCATGTATGTTTGTATCTGCATTATTCAACACAGCAAGAGTTGTTACACCAGTCTCCATTAAGGCTATTGCTCTTAGTAATGGTTCTCGCAATATATATACAAAAGGTGGAAAATAATGATGATGATGATGATGATAATGATGATGATGATGATAATGGCAATAATAATAATAACAAGAATAGTCAAAGCAATTATCCTTATCATTGTTATCATGATGGTGAGGATAATGATAATAACCGTATCAAAGGAAATGATAAATGATAATATGCAATGAAAATGTTGATAAGTAATGATAATAGTGGTGATGGTGATGATGATGGTGATGATGACGATATCGATGGTGAAATCAATGATAATTACTCACACTTGATAAAAAAAAGAAACAAAAATAATACCTGACTTGATAAATAGATGAAGTTCATGGCAAAGCCTGCTGCATGAATAAAATATTTCAATTATTCTCACTCCCTTTTCAGAATCCACAACAGAGCGGCAAACAAGTAAATAAATATATAATTATGTGTGCGTGTGTGTTTATGTGCGTGTTCATAATACGCCTACATCCCATGTTCAGTGCAGACTCTTTCCTGAAGTGCTTTTAATATTTCAAACACTGTTGCGCGATTTGCTGAACTTTGCAAATAACTAATTGCTTATATTCGCTCTTTGAAGTAATGAAGTTCTCAAAGAACGGATTAGTCAGTGTGGTTCGTTTGTCAGGAATGTCCGTGTGTGTAGATATGTTGTCTGTTTTTATTGTCAGTATTTGTCGGTATATGGATATGTATGATGTGTAAAGTCTGCATATATGACACATGTATGTATGTTTGTTTGTAAGTAATTATGCATTGCATTGCATCGTCTGTGAGTGCATTTTACGTTATGTATCCTACATCAAAAGAAACGTATGCAGATACGTGTAATCCATATGGACAACACGATCACCCAACAAACAAACAACTAATACACCTATCTATTGATATTCCCGCACACGCACGCACAGACGGATAGGCCACTCC
>NC_091575.1:18513381-18515881 GCF_042767895.1 Penaeus vannamei
TATAAATTAGCAAATCGCATTCAGTATGCATGTATTTTTAGGTAGGGGATTAACATCCCCAAAGTCCTATCAATAATTCTAGCTGATGAAGGTTGGTCTGGTAATAACACCTTGATGAAAACCACTGTGCGCGTTTGATATTTCTTTATTGATCACTTTACTATTTTTCTAAATAATATTTTGTGTGAAACTATGATAACAAGAGAAAAATTGCATAAATTATTATTAGATGCAACATACGCGTACAGATTCTAAAGTACATTTATCGCAAAAGTGTTTGTCAGGTTTTTAACACAACTGTGATGAACCACAAAAAGGTGGTAGAATGGCAGCAAGACTTTTTTCCTTAGGAGGTAAAAGAAAATGAAGCGTTGAGTGTATTACTATTATAATGAACACATCAAGAAATAACAGAAATCTAATGATAAGAGCCCAACGGGAACTAGAACTGTATTTGAATGTCTAAATTTCCAATCAACTGCTCACGGGGACAGCGCGAAAGTGTACATCTTTGAACATCAAAAGATGAAAACAGTTTAAGTAAGCTGTTTATACGTTTGATAAGGGTTAAATCAGAAGTGAATGTTTTCCTGTACAGTTTAGTATTTTCTGTTAGAGCTTAAATGTGTGGATTCATGGTAGACTGTTGCTATAGTGGTTTGTTTTCATAATTGTTGAGGTATATTCTCTCCCTATATATATATATATATATATATATATATATATATATATATATATATATATATATATATATATATATATATGTGTGTGTGTGTGTGTGTGTGTGTGTGTACGTGGAGAGAAGAGGGTTCGAATTCTTTTCAGGGAAGGTAGCTGCATATTAACATTATTAACACACTGATGAATGGTAATATCACCAAAGAGTGGCAACTTTGATGTAATATCTATTTTAGTAGCAGTACTAATTGTTGTAGAAGTACAGATGGTACCAGAAATAGTTATATATTCAAAAGTAATAGTACCGGTAGCACTGCTAGTATTACTGGTAGCAGTTGTTGTGGCATCGGTATAGAACTGATACAGAGGAAGTCTGTTGTAGAACTGGTAGCAGCTAAAGGATTCTAGCGATAGAGGCAAAAGTAGTAGGCCTATTCAGTAAACAAAAGCCATGAGATCGAGGAATTCCGGATGGAAACTTCCTCCAGTGAACCAAAGCCAATGCCAATGATGGATTTACCGACACGAACAAGTCAACGATGCTCCTCTTGAATGTAGGATTACCTCACTGACGTCATCCTCCCCTACCCCTGTCTCCCCATCACCCCCACCTCCTTCCTCCCAAACGCTTTCAGGCTGGAGGATGCAAACACAATAAGAGACTTGAAAGGAATAATGAAAGAGTTAGTTGCAACTGCATATTGTACGAAAATAGAAAGACTGCTGACAGAGAACCATACTGTGCCTTGTGATCTCCGTGTTGACTATTAGCCATGAAGATGCACTTTTAATAACAGTAATGATAATAGATAACGTCGCAATATTAACGACCATGCAACTTTACGACGAATGGATATTGCCAACTAAAAATAAGATACATGACAGACAGCAGCACGAATAAGTAAATTGGTGATAACCATTATCATCCCCATCGTTGTTAATTTTTATCAATACAGGTAATCATTTTCAGTATTATTCTTAATGTTACTAGTTTTTGTATAATTCTTACTGAAAAATGCGAAAATTCTCGCAACATATAACAGTGTCAATAAATCCGAACGGTTACAAAAATAAATAGATGAATACGTTTAAAGCAAATAGCAAGTAATTTAGGCTATTCGTTAAATAAAGAATACAGTGAGAAATGAAGAGATACATGAATAGATTGTGTGTGTGTGTGTGTGTGTGTGTGTGTGTGTGTGTGTGTGTGTGTGTGTGTGTGTGTGTGTGTGTGTGTGTGTGTGTGTGTGTGTGTGTGTGTGTGTGTGTGTGTGTGTGTGTCGTACCTGAGATTCAACAAAACTTACCCGAAGGACGAAGCATACAACAAGATGTTCTTCAACACCTGATGGCCCTTTTCCCTCACCTTTGTAACTCAGAATTCATGTAAATTTATACTCAAGACCATTGAATTGAAATACGCTTTAACATTTCTCTACTTCCTACATCTTAAAGACGAACTGCTGATCTTTCGAAGCAAGTTTTCTCGAATGCCCTTTATAGAACTTAATGTATTCACTGGCCTGAGAAAAGGAGGAACTTGACGTGAATTTCCGGAGGGTGTTTTACTGTCATTGGTGTATAAATTGAATTGGGTGTTTATACGGTTTCTTTGGGTCTAGACATACTTTCCATTTCGTAAGATACGTTTAGAGACGCCGAAGGAAGTTCGTGATATAGATGCGAGTTAGGAGTTCTATTTGAATTATCTCCGGAAAGGGTGGAACTGAAAGACATGGCTTGGAATTTCAAAGGAATGGAGAACAGCTGCAGGTGTTGAGAGTTGTACCATTTGGTCGTCTTCGAGCAGCTGTGGATCATA
>NC_091575.1:18533381-18540881 GCF_042767895.1 Penaeus vannamei
AAGAGAGAGAGAGAGAGAGAAAAGAAAAAGAGAGAGGAAAGAGAAAAAGAGAGAGGAAAGAGAAAGAGAAACAGAGAGAGAGAGAGAGAGAGAGAGAGAGAGAGAGAGAGAGAGAGAGAGAGAGAGAGAGAGAGAGAGAGAGAGAGAGAGAGAGAGAGAGAAGGGGGCACAGACAGAAAGATAGAAAATCCACCTTGAAAGGAAACAAAATGCGATTGAAAAAATAATTATCCCAATTTAAATATCATTAACACAGACGTCGCCATCAAGTCAGGAACAACACAAACTATAATTACATATAAGTATCAGTATTAGATATCTATAAATGTTAAGTAGACAGGCAGGCAGAGTAGGAAGAAGAGAGAGAGTGGAAAGCATTGAGACAGAGAGAGGGGGGTTAACTATAAAGGAAAAAAATAATCAAAATTTCAATGATTCCAATTTTAATATAATTTACATAAACTTCGGTATCGTAGTCAGCAACAACATACATTACAATTTCATGCACAAGAGTGTAACCAAAGAACACCGTTATCGCAAATAATGATAATAGTAATAATAATGACGGATCCCTGGAGTATAACTTGGCACGCACCTACGCACGCACACACAATATCGAGAAGTCTAACGGTGTGTGTGTGTGTGTACGAAACTCTGTCTCTCCAACATTTTATCCAAAAGCATTTATAAATAAATAGTTTCCATATTTTTCTTGAGATCTAACTCTTTTCTTTCCGTCGTCTCTCTCCCAATTCTCTCATCCTCACGATCTCCTATACCTATTTTTTTCCTACTTTTTCCCCCCTTCTCTTCATTTCCTCTGATCTTTTCCCCTGATGTAGCATTTCGTTCTCTCTTTCTCTCTCTGTCTTACGTTTACTACCTCTATTTGTTCCATGATTTTTTCCATTTATATGTCAAATATTTGCCAGCATCCTCGAGAAGGAAATACACAAAAATTAATGTAAATCATGTCAATCAATCATAAAAAAATTATATCTATCAGCACATGTTTACTAATACACGCATGTATCTCCAACTACACTCGTATACAAATACACGTACATGCACGCACATACGCATGCACATACAAAAAAAAAAAAAAAAAAAAAAAACACAAAAACGGAAAGTAATGAGATAGGAGACAACCGACCCGCAAGATAAAGATTATATCGAATATCTTGGAGGAATTAATCATAGCCAAGCCACGGCTCCGTCTGTGTCTGCCTATGTCTGGGATTGCGAGTTTCCTTGTCCCCCCCCCACCCCCCACCCCCACACTTCGTCTCCCCTCTTCCCGTGGTGACTGACCTAATCTACCACGCGACTGGGAAGATCTCGAATTTTCTCTCGTCTTTTCTTTCTTTATTATTTTCATTTTCTTCTCTCTTTCTCTCTCTGTCATTCGTATTCACTCACTCTCTCCTCTTTGGTACTCTCTCCCTTCCTCTCTCTCTGTCACACACGCATTCACTCATTCTCTCTCTCTCTCTCTCTCTCCTCTCTCTCTCTCTCTCTCTCTCTCTCTCTCTCTCTCTCTCTCTCTCTCTCTCTCTCTCTCTCTCTCTCTCTCTCTCCTCACTACCCTCTGACTCTCAGTCATTAACGTCCGCTCATTTTCCGTCACTCGCACTTAAGCACTCACTCTCCAAGCTTCGTCCATTTTTTCGAGCCCGACAAATTCCGAGAAACAACACAAACGCGTCTTTAATTCAGCGATTTGCCCTTGGACGGTCCTTCCCTTCCCGTTTTTCTTTTTTTTTCAGATTTCAAAATCCGTTAAACAGCAACGAGAGATGCCGAATCGATGAGCATAATTAGCACGCACAATACCTGTTCATCCGACCTTGCCGGACTTTTTCTTCAGTCCGCAATAATATCTCAAAGAAGGATGACAATAAGTCCCTTTTGAGAGCGGAAGCAGGGATGGGAGAGGGAGGAAGGAGGGGGAAGGGGGGTACACAAAGACAGGGAAAAAGGTAAATAAGAAAGAGAGGGGGGTGAAGGGGGACAATCCATTAGGAGTGATCAGCTTCGGTCACTTGTGAGATGATTGCTTCTTACGAGAGACTTGGAAGGGTGATATCTGTGTTCAATTTTTTTTTTCTCTCTCGTCTTATTCTCCAAGAAATACAACGCCATATTTCCATATCGTTGGGTGATAAGGCAGCTTCATTTCCCTTTCTACTTTCTTAACTCATCTATTCGGGGTGGGAGTACAGACAGACACAAAAAATGAGAAACAATGCACAAACTTTACATAACGAATCCACGCCAAAATGGGCATTCACACTTACGAGGCCTTCACCCTATCCCCGCCGCGGGCCACATCCTGCCATGCCCCCACACTTGCCGTGGCCCTCAAGCCCTCCCTCACTCTACACAGTCCGACGGCGGCGTGAGCGAGCGTGTTGGGCGAGCGAGGACGATAACTACCACGTCCGACCTCGTCTGCGTCCGCAGGCACACTGACGAGCTGGCTTCACTCCCGCCATCTCTCACTACCTGAACTTGGCCGCTCGTCCCCTTCCCAAAGCACGATACACCACAGCAGTTTTTAGTACAGATTGACACTGTTGTTGCGTTTATTATTTCTTTATTATTATTACAAGTCGTGAAAGTATTATTAGTCGCGATTAAAAATGTTCCTTTTGAAAATACCAATACTAATGTTAACGTCACAGCAGCTCTTAATATTTTTATTCTAACATGACTTATGCCATTAGTAACAGTACTATTTTTCCTTCAATTCTACAGTGAAATTACTTGTAAGACATTAAATCTTAAGTAATCATAATCATCATATATGCGCGAGCGCGCGCGCGCACACACACACACACACACACACACACACACACACACACACACACACACACACACACACACACACATACACATACACACACACAAATACAAACATACACACATACGCATTCTGAGCTGGCACAGGCAGTCCAGCGACAAAGTTTGAAAAATAAGTGATTTTTTTAATTGGAAGATCTTGAAAAATGCAGTACTAAGTCTGCCAGACATTTCGTCAGTATTTCTTCCGCGTCGTGTAGAGGGTAAACTGCTTATCCCTTTCATAATCTTACCATATTTTCTACAGTGTGATTTCCATGCTATGTCGGGGTTAAGATAAGAGTTGCTAAAAAGTGTAGGTCTTACATTGTACACAAACATTAACAAGGGTAACACTTATGAATAAACTTACTTTAACCAATCAATTAACGCTAATCGGCTTTACTTAAGTTACCTTCTTTATTGTGCTGTTTCCTTTCGCTTGCCTATGACGTTTTTTTTTTTTTATGCGAGTGTTTTTATCAACACAATTAAGGGTATTTTTGTCGTACTAACGAATTCCTTGTACTGATGGGAAGTTTGAAAAAATCGTAGATCTCGAATAAAGCAATGCAGTAGTAAAATCATTAATAATCGTTTGAAAAGCGACCGTCTAATTATAGTATATATAATGAAGTTTAATTAACGTCAACGAACCCTCTTGGCGTTTCCATATGATACACATTAGTGCCAGAAGAACCTATAATATGTTCCATGCCCTTCGCCTGTCACTACATTCACTTGTTGGGAGGGGGAAGTCTACGGCCGCAACCCACATTTCGTATGTCGACTTTGGCTGGTGTTAGGCCATAAATATCGAAAAAGCTTAGGCATAACATGAATAAAAGCAGATATGTTGGCATTAAGATACTATATATAATGGTACTTAAAGCAAAACTTTTAATTATATCAAAACGAATATGAACAGCTGTGGCAAAGAGTATTAAGATGTATGACGATAATGAAAAAAAAAAACTATTTCAGTTGATATATGAATAACTTTAATAAAATAAACACACACTTATAACAAATGTTAATGTGATGATATCTAGAAAACATAATTGATGATTAATTAACACAAAATAAACAAGGTGGTATTATTAAAACCCTTATTACACATCACTGTATAAAAAAGCAGGTTGACATTTGAAATTAGCATGATCTCATACAGCGTGTATTGTGCAGTTTCAATTATCTTTTTCACACACAATATAAAATAAGACTTGGTTTAAACCGAAAATGAATCTTAATATCCTATTATGACAATGCAAGTTTGTATCAGATTTTTCTTCCCTGTAAATCTAATAAATTAGAAATCTAATAAAAAATATAGCATCTTTTAAATCATCGCTAAAGTAAAACAATTCAAAACCCAATAATAATAATCGACAATGGCAATAACAATGATAATCAGTAATACCCAGAACACAATCTGGCCTGGTATGCACTCACAGTTGAATTCGCAAATCGCACGAGCAGAATGTGAGCAATTTTACGCTTTCTACACTGAGCCATAACAGCTAATTATGCACACACACGTCCACAAATACACACACGATCTATACATACATGGGTGTTAAATTGTGATTATGAGGATACTTCATGATGCACTTCTCGAGCTGCTAATATCAGGAGGGAGGGGACATTTTCTGAAGATAATATCTTGATTATATACCGCCGAAGTCTTCCCTTTACTTGCAATATAGCTTTCATGTCTTAACACTGTCTCTCTCTCTCTCCCACCCCCTCCCTTCTCTCTCTCTCTCTCTCTCTCTCTCTCTCTCTCTCTCTCTCTCTCTCTCTCTCTCTCTCTCTATGTGCGTTTCGTATTCTTTTTCTCTACATCTCAGTTGTTTTTTTTATTTCTCTTTCCCTCTCCCTTTTTCTCCCCCTCTCAATCTTCTCTATCTATCCTGATCTTGGCCAACTCCTTTTCCCAGTCCCTCTCCATCTGCATTTCCCACTTCCTCTCCTACTCTTACTACAATTCCCTTTCTTTCTCACGCCCCCGCTCGCTTACACAATCACTCTCCTTCACCCCCCCCCCTCCCTCCCTTTCACTCTCTCACTCTTCACACTCTTCCACACGCTATTTCCCAAAGGTATTCCTCGCGTGTTAACTCACATCTTCATCGACGTAATGAACCCGGCACTTTTCAGCGAGCGCTAAATACTTTATTTTGTTTGTTCCACATCATCACCCATTCGCATTACCTAAAGCACTTCTCAGCTGACTAGGCGAAAAGAGGAAGGCGTACGCAATTTTGACATGTACACTTCCCCGAAGCCAAAGGCTTTCATATTACCGATACACTTGGCTGAGTACATTGTTGTACCGAGTTCATTCACACATTGTTGGGGTTGTAGACATTTGAGCTATATATATATATTTAGTCTCCCGCTTTGCATGGCGTATTTAATGTATAGTGTTGTCATGCATACGCACAAACAAATACACACACACACACACACATATACATAATAATAATAATAATAATAATAATAAAAACTCAATTATTGTATAAACAAAATATTTACAATATTAATAATAAAACAAGATAAAACAGACACACCCAAGCCTGCCCTCTTCAGTAAAGAGAAGATATTATTAGTAACGGTAAAAAAATATAACATCGTCACCTAACACTTAAAACGTATAATGAGCAAGCATTGCCTGTACTCAGCTACTGATAATTATGTGTTACAAAAAATGAGAAATTAATGATGGCATAAACACACCATTATTTTTATCTGTGAAAACCTCAAATACCGGGAACAGGCGATTCTTAGAGTGCACGTATCAATACCTCGAACGATTAATTTAATGAATATAAGATATTAAAGTAATGCTTAAGTGAATAAATACATCAATGAATAAACAAAAAGACAAATCTACTGCATAAAAAATATAATAAAACAATTTTAACACTATTGTGGTAATGATGATAATAATGATAACAATGATGATACAACAACAATAACAATATAGATAACATGGGAATAATAATATAATGAAAATGCTAACGAAATTTTTAAAAATTACAATAACAATACCATTAACAATAACAAATATAGTAATGATAAAAATAATATAAAAAGATCATGATAATGCACAAAAAAAACTTTTTTACTCACACGATCTGAATTTCAAAAATACCAGTCCTACTAAACATTAGACTTTCCTCTTGTAATACCCCCAAAACGCATACATTTAAACTGAAACTTATGGCAAGAAAGGCGTGACCTACACTGCAACGAACATAACCAGCATACTTTAACCCTGAAACAGTTATGCAAATCTTATTGCAAGAATCGAAATAAACAATGCATATGCACATTTCTTAACAAAGGTTCGCAAACATTCGCAAAGAAAACTCGTAAGCAACAACAGCGCCAAAAACTACCTTGGTAAATATGTTGCATATTCGCAAGCAATCAATTGCCAAAAAAGCAATAGCTGGAGCTTGTCTTCGTGTATCTAAAGGCTAAATGGACATCGTTAACAGGTAATGAATCAGATGAAAGCAAATATTCAACGAGAATTAATGAGATGTTTGGGAAGCATTGATTGTGCTCGGACAAAAGAATCTGACCTTGTTTCTTCTTTCTCTATTTATTTATAAAAGGATGAGTAAAGATATACATTATCTACATATGTATGTCTGTCTGTCTGTGCCGTCTGCCGTTACTTTTTCTATTCATATATTTTACTTGTTTATTCATATCATACATTTACATTCATCTGTCGGTGGATATATCTTCAGTTATAAATAGTTCGATAAATAGATGAATACCCCTACATGCTATACATTGACCGAATAAACTGTTTGCGCATTCGCAGCAACGAATATTCGCTATGGTCTTTAGTAATTATTTTCGCAATCATATTCGCTCTTCCAATAAATTTTTTTTTACACATGCGCATATTTTCCTTAACTAATAATAAAAAAAGGAAGTGAGTAATATTTGCACAAGAGGAGAGCAAGAGATGATGATTAAGCGAAGCTGCAACCCTGTCTCTCCAACCCCTCGCGGGCTTACGGTCATTTTCCACTTATTTTAGGTATCTATAGTCTAACTTTTTTCAATACATTCAAAATAGCTTCAGCAGAGAAAATAGAAATCAAATGCCAATAAATGCAGAACCCAAATACCCATAATATCGGTACTTGAACTATGGAATACGGCTTGGAATGGAATAGTCGATATAGGCATTGGCATTCGCTAATGTAGAAAAACAATCGCTCTCACTTTCCCATTCGCGAATGCGTAACACTTTCATTCGCTTCATCATGAATACATATAGACTGATAGATGGGCAGATAAGTGAAAGGATTGTTAAATAGATAGATTGTGGATGCATACATGTAATGCTAAATAAATATATATAAACAGAATTACATCACTAATCTGAAATTTATTTTTTTCTCTTTAGCTCTCGCCCTTGTCATCGTCTCATCATAAACAACTGTCTAAATTCCGCAGATATTGATCCGGTTCAAGAAAGTTCGTAAAATTACTTTTTTTTTTTTTTTTTTTTTACTGAATTGACAAAAGCTTGTAAGAAGACTCTTGGTAGGACTAACGCCTCCGGAGATGATGACAGGCTGACGGGTTGAGATGACAGCTTGTAAGGAGATAAAAAGGTCTCCTTCTGCC
>NC_091575.1:18545881-18560881 GCF_042767895.1 Penaeus vannamei
ATATAAAGGAAAGATTGGCTTTGCATATAGATTACCTTGCAGCTTGATGTAAGTGGATACCGAGTTGCAATCTAAAAAAGTAATCCCATTCACCTGTTTCTTAAGATGCACAGTTCCTCGTTGCAAGTTTCTTGAAATATGGTACTCGGATAAGAATCTCTCTCTCTCTCCCCTCTCGCTCCTTCCCTCTCCCTCTCCCCCTTTCTCTCTCTCAAACCCACAATTCTATTTCTTTACATCTATCTTTCGTTTGTTCTTTCTTTTCCTTCTTTTTTTTCTCTCCTTCTCCATCTCTTTCTCCCTTTCACTCCCCCATGCCTCTCTCTTTCTCCTTTCTCTCACTCCCTTTTTCTTCCCCTTTTCGCTCTTCCGTTTCTTATCCAATCCCCCCCCCACCTCTCACTCTCTCTCTCTCTCTCTCTCTCTCTCTCTCTATATATATATATATATATATATATATATATATATATATATATATATATATATATATATATATATATATATACACCCCGCCTTCCCTTTCCATGTTTCTTTCCATATAGATTAGGTAATTATAGACCACCATTTCATAATAGATGATGAGTGGCGCTTGTTAATGATATCTGATTGAAGTCCGATCCTCTTATTGCCTCAATGTGTAGTACCAAAGCCTCTTTTAAGAAGATTCCGCGCACGAAAATACCTCCACTTGGTTTCCAAAGCTCCGGCTATTACCTCATGATAAGATCGAATCCTGTCTGTTACTGTTTACGGTTAACAGCTTTATGAGCATTGGTGAAATGGCCTCCTCTACATTTGCTCCAATAGTTTTTGAGAATAATATAGGAATAATATGATACTAACAATGGAAATGATACTAATAATGCTAAATATAACACAATATCAATACGAATAACCACATCAATAATAACAAAAATAGTAATAATAATGATAACAATATTACAATAACAATGACGTTATTGATATCAATATTAATAATAATCATTATAATAACTATAATAATAATCATAATTGTAATGATAAGGATACATAATAGCACTCAGAGAGCGCATACCTCAGCCAAGGCACTAATGCAATAAAAATATTTACACCAAGAATTACATTAAAACCACCTCTTTTCTCAAGTACACTGGTGACGTTCGTAAACATAAGCTCATTGGCGGATGTAATGAAGTAATAACAATAGTAGTTACCTCTATTGCCAAGGCAATAGGGTTAACTTTATAACTTTTTGTTATCCTGTTAACCAGCGAACAAACAAACCAACTAAGTGACGCTTCTAAAACATAACCTCCTTAGCGGAGTTTATGATAATAATAATAACGATAATAATAATAGTAATAACAGTAACCATAACAGTATCAATATTAATAACCAGTGGGATAACGGCGTGGTCTACGATAGCGCCGACTACTCCTCATTCTTGCCAGATATTCCTGATGTCATTACTGCCTCAGATTCTGCTGTTGACATTTTTGTGTTCCGGTGAATGTCGTTCACCTTTTTCCGAATTGATTACCTCCTTGCAGACAACCCTGTTACTCCCCTTCCCCCTTCCCTTAATACGCATAATAATAATTATATCATGGCCATTTTTATCATTGATCATTATGATCAATATCCTTATTATTTTCACTAATATTATCATGACCATTGTTATTATCAACATTATCATCATCAATCATTATCATTACCATCATCACATCCTGATAATTAAAAACAACAAAAAGAAAACTAAAAAAACAACAAAACATAATAACAAAATAACAACAGTAATAATGAAAACAAACAATCATATATACTTACTCCATACATAGGCCTACACAAAGGGAGGAACAGAGGAAAAACACGAATATGCCTTAGGCCTTTTCGCTATACTGCTTCTTCAGCGAAAAGTCCGTCAGTATATTCGTGTGTTTTATGTTTCCCCTAAGCTTTCTTCAGCAAGAAGCCTTCGGACTCACCTATACATAAATATTCGAGCATTTCCACACGTACACAATATGCATATGCGCATACACATGCAATATATACACACTGTGAAGAAATTCGGCTATTTTTGTTTTTCTTAATTTGTTTCGCTCGCCTGTATACGTGGCGAGCGAAATGCTTCGTGCGAATCCTGTAGTCGAATCCGGGTTCGCTCGGGAACCTTGGTGTGGGGTTGTGGGTACAAGGGGTCCTCACTCGACCCGACCACTGCCGTGAGGTGAGGTGCTTTCCCCGTATTATTTCTTTATTGGATATTTATGTTCGAGATTTGGTTTATGCAGTGCATATATATATATTCTTTGACAGGCTGCAGAACCTACTGTTGCCAAGGGCCAGGCACGGAGGCTTCATTTTTAATTCTTTATCATCTTGGAAGATTATTCAAGTTCAGTGACCACTGCAGTAAATCAAGATTCCGTGGACTTTGCTGGACTGAACACTGTTATTAATCCAAATGAAAAGGGATGTGATTTTTTTTTCTATTTATTGTTAAACTGAATGGACATTGTAAAATTATTTATTTTTCTGTGAATTTTAGTTTGTGAATAAATTGTTTATTAATGGTTCTTAATTTGTTTACTTGTATCCTCAAAATTAGTAAATCTTTATGAAATGAAAAGATCTTGGCATTTACATGTGGCGACCTTGCCAGGATTCATGATTTACTCGTTTTGAGGATCAAGTTCTCGAGTAGAACCATTTTACATTTTATATTTTGTTAACAACTGTAATACTTTCAGTGCTGTAAGGCAGTACGTGGAGGTTGTTTGTTTGATGTGAAGTTGCGGGAAGGTTTCCCCTTCATGGTTTGCCGTCCTTGGGGCCCGGAGGTGAATCTCTAAAATAGGTTGGACTTCAGGTAGGGTGTGGTGCATCTTCTTGAGGGGAAGATTACTCTTCTGAAAGTCCTGGGTATTGACGTCATGTCGGTGAGTTCGGCCTGTTGAGGCCACTTTTGTTTTGTTGCTAGGTGCGAGGAAGAACTCCTCTAGTATTGATTAAACGTGTATTAGTAATTTGAGTCGGTCGGTCAATAGTGATTCTTTTTAGTTTTTGACATTCTTGATTCTGTAATTATGGCAGATCTTAACTTTGATGTTTTAAAAGCTCAGGCTGAGGAACTAGGCCTTAAAGGAAATGATATTGCTCAGTATGTCATCAGTCAACAGACACTTGCACGGGAGGAGAGAGCAAAAGAAAGAGAATTTCAAGAAAGAGCAATTAGAGGCAGAGAAAGAGAGAGGTAAACTGGAACATGAGCTTCAGATGGCTCGGTTAAACAATTCTGATAGTTCATTAAATCCTGTACTTTTTGATGGCGCTTCACGCCCTAGTTTACCAGTTTTTAAAAGATGGAGAAGACATCACTTCATACTTAATTAGATTTGAGCGCATTGCTAACTTGTTAAATTTTAAAGAAGAAACTTATGCTATCAGATTGGGAAGTTTGTTAACAGGAAAGGCTGTTGATATATACACCTCACTGCCTCCAGAAACAACAGCCGATTACCAGTTATTAAAGAAAGCTCTCTTAAGGGGTTATAGTAAAACTCCTGCCAGTTACAGGAATGATTTTAGGACTGCTAAAATAAAAAGTGGTGAAACATATGAACAGTTTGCTATCAGGCTTGGACGATTGTTTGACTATTGGGTCGATTCGCATAATATCACCAAAGATTTTGCATCTCTTCGTGATTTTATGTTGTTAGATCAACTAATGTCTTCTATCTCCCCAGATCTGCGTGTTTTTGTAAAGGAGCATAACGTCTCCTCCTTAGCTGATGCGGTAAGCCTGTCAGATAATTGGTCATCTGCTCATAGTGCTTACCCCAGGTCATATCAATCATCTGAACAAGGTAAGAGAAGTGTGGCTCCAAAGCCCCAAACTCCAGTCCAATCAGCTCTTAGAAGGGATTTTTCTTCTGTTAAATGTCATGGGTGTGGTGATATTGGACATATTAGATCTCGCTGTCCTAAAAATCCCCTAGCGTACAAGCAATATCACCCAATTCCAACTCACAAAGTCGGATTTTGTCTAAGTGACAGGGAAAATTCAAAGTTCATGACAGCTGGTACAGTGAATGGGGCTTGGGTATCCACAGTTCTCAGAGATACGGGGTGCACATGTGTTATTGTATCTCACAAGGTGTTACCAGATGTTGATCTCTCTAGGAGCTGATCTGGTGGGGATCGAAGATTATTTAGGCCGGGTGGATTACTTCCCCAAAACTAAATGCTACCTGAAATTGTCCCTATTTTAAAGGTTGGATTGATGTGGTGCGAGCACCAATTAAATTCTGTAGCGTCCTGATTGGAAATGTACCAGGGGTATATAGTCCCAAATTATCTCCAGATTCTGAAGTAACTGAACGTTCAAATGTCCCTCTTGACTATTCCTGTGCCATTCAGACTAGATCCTTCAAAGTAAAAAGGGTTCACCCTTTAGTGTTGCCGGAGATCGAGCCTCTTAAAGTAACTCCCTGAAGACTTTGCAAAATTGCAGGCAGAATGTCATTCTCTCACTAAATTTTGGGAAAAAGTAAAGTCTAAAGAACATGATAAGATGCGTGATGGTACGGTGTTTAAGTATGAGCAAATAAATGGTTTGCTGTACCGTACATGTGTTGCTTCAAAGCACTGTGAAAGAGTTGGTAAATCTTCTCTGGTTGTACCCAGTAAATGTAGAGCCATCATTCTCGCAGTAGGTCATGAGAGCCCCTTAGCCGGTCATTTCTCCCATCGGAAATCAGAAATGCGTATTAGGGACCATTTCTATTGGCCAAACATGGGAGCTGAAATCAGAGACTTTTTGTAAGTCTTGCGACAAGTGTCAAAGGATGTCAAGTAGAGGTAGGGGTAAGACCAGTGCCATTAAAACCCATGCCCATTTTAACGGAGACCTTTCTCTCGTGTCTCCATAGACTTGGTAGGACCGATTTCTCCTCCATCTTCTGAGGGTCACCGTTATATTTTAACTTTGATAGATTTTGCGACTGGGTTTCCAGAAGCATTGCCTCTCAAAGAGATAGATTCAATATCTGTAGCTGAAGCCCTTATGGTGATCTTTTCAAGGGTCGGTATTCCTCGGGAAATTTTGTCTGATCGAGGAAGGCAATTTGTTTCTCAACTAATGGGCGAACTGCATAAATTATTGGGTGTAAAGCCACTTTTTACAACTCCCTATCATCCTAGTGGGAATGGAAGGGTGGAAAGGTTTCATGCAACACTAAAAGCCTCCTTAAGGAAATTGTGTAGTGACAAACCACGAGAATGGCACCGTTATCTTGTCCCCACATTATTCGCTATGCGAGAGATTCCTAGCGATCGAACTGGGTTTTCTGCTTTTGAGCTACTTTATGGACGGACAGTCCGGGGACCTCTTTCAGTCTTAAGGGACTTGTGGGAAGACACAACCATGAGAGATGATGTTAGATCTTCCTTTCAGTATGTGATTGAATTGAAAGACAAGCTGGAGGAGTGTGCTAAAATTGCAGCTCAAAATGCTGAGATTAGTTCCTCTAAATTCAAATCTTATTTTGACTTGAAATCTCAGGATAGGAAGTTTAGTCCAGGTGAGGAAGTTCTTGTGCTCCTCCCTGATAATCAAAACAAGTTGCTCATGTCTTGGAGTGGCCCTTATACTGTTCTGGAATGTCGAAATAAGGTGAATTATCTTATCGATGAAGGTGGAAAACAGAAGTTGCTTCATGCTAACCTTCTTAAGAAGTATCATAGGAGAGCAACAAGTTCCCAACCTAATGTTATGGACGAGGAAAGTAAGATAGATGCTGAAATGAACCCACAAATAGTCCAGAATTGTATTCTTGAAGATACTGAATTGAGCGATAGTAATTTTCCTCTAACTTCTGATGGAGAAGAGCCCATCTTGCCTGAGTGTGATCAACCCGAGATTTGTTCTGACCTTTCAGCAGAACAGAAATCCGATATTGATTCAGTAATTGCAGAGTTTGTAGATGTATTTTCATTAACTCCAGGTTGCACAAACACCCTTGAACATGATATTGAAGTTAACACCACAGAGCGTATAAAGTCTAAGGTTTATCCCATTCCTATACATCTAAAGCCTCACTTCGAAGGTGAAGTTGACCAATTGCTTGAACAAGGGATTATACAACTATCATCATCTCCCCATTCATCTCCTGTAGTCATGGTAAAAAAGTCTGATGGTAGCTATCGTATGGCCATAGATTACCGAGCTGTTAACTCCGTAACTAATTTTCATGCTGAACCAGCTTGCACTATGGAGGAAGACTTGTACAAGTTTTCAGGATGTAATTACTTCTCTGAATTAGATCTCACGAAGGCCTACTATCAAGTTAAACTTTCTGAGAAGGCCAGACCTTTAACAGCATTTCCTTCACACAAGGGTCTTATGGAGTTTTGTCGTATGCCTTTCGGATTGGTAAATGCTTGTGCCACTTATATCCGCCTTATGCGCATTGTTTTGGCTGGTTTAAAGAATGTTTCCTTCTATTTTGACAATATTTTCATCCATACTAAAACATGGGATGAACATAAAGATGCAATTGTTTCAGTGTTAAAGAGATTACGTGAACATAACCTCACTGCAAAGCCATCAAAATGCAGATTTGGCTTTAAGTCTATTGAGTACTTGGGTTTTATTCTTGATGGAAACTACTTGCATCCTAAACTCGATAAAATAGAAGCTATACTTAATCTACCTCCTCCTTGCACAAAGAAGACCTTAAGATCTTTCCTTGGTTTGATTTCATTCTATAGAATGTTTATTCCACAAGCAGCTTCAATGACAAGCTCTTTATCTGATTTGTTGCGTAAAAATGTCAGGGAACCACTGAAATGGACGGACGAATTGACTGAAGTATTTGAACAGTTAAAAGCTGCATTAGCTTCCAAACCCGTATTAAAGTTACCTGATTCTTCCCATCCTTTTGTCTTACGAACAGATTCATCAGATGTTGGGCTTGGAGCTGTTCTTCTACAGTACGTCGATGGTCATCCATTTCCTGTGGCGTACGCTAGTCGGAAACTATTAGATAGAGAGAAGAGGTACTCAACTATTGAGAAAGAAGGCTTGGCTATAATGTTCGGTATCCACCGGTTTAGATATTACCTAATGGGTCAAGAATTTATCCTGGAAGTGGATCACAAGCCATTAATTTATATCAATAAATTCAAGGGGTCGAATAACAGACTTTTACGGTGGTCGTTAAGCTTGCAACCTTATCGCTTCCGTTTGGTTCACGTTGCAGGGCGTGATAATCTTGGAGCGGATCTCCTTAGTCGTTCCGGAAATTAATTACACTTGAAGTCTGGAACTCTCATTCTCATATAGTTTTGTTGAAAGAAATCACTAATTTCTAATTTACCACGTTTCACAGTTAATTTGATAGTATTTTCAGTCTTATGTTTTTTTTTAATAAATGATTTCATGTTCGTAGTATCAGCAGTTTTGAAGTTATTTCACTTTGATGTGTACACCACGTACTTTTGAGTTACACTACAATTCCACTCGCTGAAATGTAGAAAATTCACTGATTAAGTTAAAGTAACCAACCAGATTTGATTTGTATTTAGTAATACAATATTGACGATTGTTTCTTTTATGATTTCAACACACATACTCACTTCTCATTATGAAGTGAACCAGTTATTTTGGAGGACGAATAAAAACTGAGAGCTTGCTACCTCTTTGTTTACATTTTATAGCTTCTCCCTGCTAGGTTTGATTTAACTTCTCCCTGCTAGGTTTGATTTAACTTCTCCCTGAAAGGTCCCATTCTTTAGAAGAAAACTGATTATTTTAGAGGTCCAACTGTTATGATTGTGTCTGGTTACTAACTAAAGTGGAAAGCTGGTTTAGTTTCTATTTTTTTGCCTCATTGGTTTGTATCTATCTATTGGATAGATACTTGTTGGGGGAGCCGTGTGAAGAAATTCGGCTATTTTTGTTTTTCTTAATTTGTTTCGCTCGCCTGTATACGTGGCGAGCGAAATGCTTCGTGCGAATCCTGTAGTCGAATCCGGGTTCGCTCGGGAACCTTGGTGTGGGGTTGTGGGTACAAGGGGTCCTCACTCGACCCGACCACTGCCGTGAGGTGAGGTGCTTTCCCCGTATTATTTCTTTATTGGATATTTATGTTCGAGATTTGGTTTATGCAGTGCATATATATATATTCTTTGACAGGCTGCAGAACCTACTGTTGCCAAGGGCCAGGCACGGAGGCTTCATTTTTAATTCTTTATCATCTTGGAAGATTATTCAAGTTCAGTGACCACTGCAGTAAATCAAGATTCCGTGGACTTTGCTGGACTGAACACTGTTATTAATCCAAATGAAAAGGGATGTGATTTTTTTTTCTATTTATTGTTAAACTGAATGGACATTGTAAAATTATTTATTTTTCTGTGAATTTTAGTTTGTGAATAAATTGTTTATTAATGGTTCTTAATTTGTTTACTTGTATCCTCAAAATTAGTAAATCTTTATGAAATGAAAAGATCTTGGCATTTACACACACATACGCGTGTAATATACACACGTACATGAATGAACACAGATACAACCTGAATTACTTATTTCATTCACCTCGTCATCTAGTCAGTTTTTATTAGCTTTTTTGGTTAGTGTATAAACGCTGTACGAAGATGTGATAAAGGTAAGAAAAAGACTAGGGAAAGAAAATGAGAGAGAGAGAGAGAGAGAGAGAGAGAGAGAGAGAGAGAGAGAGAGAGAGAGAGAGAGAGAGAGAGAGAGAGAGAGAGAGAGAGAGAGATGGTGGGGAAGGCAAGAGACAGAGACAGACAAACGACAATAGCGTATAATAATAATAATTAAAAAAAGAGAGGAAAGGAGAGAGAAGAGGGGCAGAAGAAAGTAAAGAAAAAAGAGACTGCCTTGCCGTCAAATCGGAAATCCTTCGGCCGTGATACGAGGCCCGACAGGCTGTCCATCGGAGAAAGTTTGAAGTGTGTTTCGCTGCGTGTGTAAAAGGGGTGGGAGGGGGGGGGGTGTGGGGATGTGGTTGGCTCGGAGTTAGATGGGGAGTTATGAGGGTTTGAAGGAAATTCGGAGAGGAGTGGGAAAGAAAGTTGGTGGGAGGTAACAGTATGAGGGAAAGTCGGAATGGTGGTTATGAGAATAGGAAAATAAAGTCATAGGTCTAAGCGTTATGAGGATAGGAGATATGATTGGAGGAGACTATGAGGATAGAAGTAAGACATGGTTGTAGATTATGAAGATAGGAGTGAGACGGTGGGGGGGGGCTTATGAGGGTAGGAGTGAGAAAGAGCGGGGACGAGGGTAAGAGTGAAAGACATGGGGGAGAGGTACTGAGAGAAGTATATGGCAGAAGGGGCTTTATGAGAGTAAGAGCGAAAGACAGGCATAAAGGTCATAAAGGTGAGGATAAAAGACATGGGGAGAGGTCAAGAGGGAGGGAGTAGAAGACATGAGAGGTTGGCCATGAAAGTAGGAGTGAAAGACATGAGGCGGGAGGGGGAGGATATGAGGGTAAGAGAAAAAGCAGAGGGGGTAGGAAATGAGAGTAAAAGGTCAAGTAAGGTAGGGTTGAAAGTGGGTGTAAAAGCAGTATTATGAAAAGAGTGATGGAAAGAGATGAGAGAGAGAAGAGTGATGGATAGGTCGTCCTTCCTTTTTTTGTTCTTTTCTACACATTTCCCTTCACATCGTTATTATTCTCGTTCTTCTAATCGCCCTTGCACTTATCACGGGTATCTAATAGCTCTCCATCAGAGGACGGAGAGTGGGAGGAAGGGAGGGAGAGATGGAGAGAGAGGGAGGGGGAGGGAGAGATGGAGAGAGAGGGAGGGGGAGGGAGAGATGGAGAGAGAGGGAGGGGGAGGGAGAGATGGAGAGAGAGGGAGGGGGAGGGTGAAAGGAGAGAGAGGGAGGGGGAGGGAGAGATGGAGAGAGAGGGAGGGGGAGGGAGAGATGGAGAGAGAGGGAGGGGGAGGGAGAGATGGAGAGAGAGGGAGGAGAGGAGGTCGAAAGGAGAGAGAGGGAGCGACGGAGGGAGAAAGGAGAGAGAGGGAGGGGGAGGGAGAAAGGAGAGAGGGAGGGGGAAGGAGAAAGGAGAGAGAAAGAGAGATTGGGAAGAGATGGGTTTAGAACGAATAGTGTTAAAGCTCGTGTTTAGTGATGAGTCTGTTTACCGAGAGAAAAAAAGCTTCAAGTTACTGACAAATTGTGATTAAATGAAATTATTACGACCTGAGGGCCATTTAATTTTAGCGAACACTGTGCGGACGCTATTAAAGAATCTCCCAAGTGCAATGCATTGTACAAAATGCTGTTACTATGAAATTTTTCATTTAAAAAGTTAGATTTGTGTATTTTGAAACAGGATTTTTGAATATAAGGTCTTCGTTTCCCGAGTAAATTTTCGATATTGACATTATGAAATGATCACCACTTTATACATTTGAACATTTATAGTTTTCATGTTTTTCTATCATTATTTTTAAAAATTTAGCAGGCTTGACATAACTAGCATTTTCATATCATTATCAATAACATTATCAATAACATTATCAAGCTATATCATCATTAACAATTTCTTTTCTACATTAACGAAACTAGTATCATCATAGTTGACAGAGATCCCTAAAGAAACACAAATAAAGAAAAAATATGCTAATATATAAAAGATAAAACATAACCCTGAAGTCATAGAAAAATAATAATGCAGCATTCAGGATTCAGAATTTTTTGAAATGGCAAATGCAAAGGAAAAAAACTAAAACAAAAATGATAAAATAACCAAACACGTAAAAAAAAAGAGAGAGAAAAAGAAAAGAAAAAAAAGTAAGCACGTTTTCCCTCCGGAAATTACGAACATTAACTGTGAGTTCTCTCGAAGCTCCCAAAGTCCCTTGGAACACGCCGCCTCTTGGCCTGGGAGAGGGGGGTGCGGGGGTGGGGGGGAGGAGGGTTGTTCTTCACTGTCTTCCTTTGTTTTCTCTTTTCCTTGCCCTTATTCTCATTTCCATTTCATTTTCTCTCTTTTTCTGGCTGTGTTCATATATCTATTTTTCTTTTCTCTTATATTTTTCTCTCGCACACTTTCTCATTCACATTTCTTTTCTTCCCCCTTTCTCTGTCTACAAATCCTAATCCCTTTTTTAATACATAAAAACACTTAATTTCCTAATTTAATTTAATCTTCACACATGCATGACGATAACCAAGAACAAAATACACTCTCAACAATTATCCTATTTTATATTTCCTTCTATAAAATGTTCCAGTTGATATTTCCTCTTTTACAATGTCGTTTTATTTTCTTTCTTAAAATATTCTATATTATATTTCCTCCAACAAAATGTTCTATCATATTTCCTCCTAAACAAAATAAATAAATAGATATATAAATAAAAATCTACATCTTTGTTTTACATTAAACTTTCTCCTACAGAATGCTCTTTATGACATGGCCTCCTACAAAATATCAAAATCAGTCTCCAACAACAGTTCCAATATCAAATTATCTCCAACAACAGTTCCAATATCATATATCCAACAACAGTTCCAATATCATATCATCTCCAACAACATTTCCAATATAATATCTCCAACAACAGTCCCAATATCATATCTCCAACAGCAGTTCCAATATCCTATTATCTCCAACAAAATTTCCAATATCATATTATCTCCAACAAAATTTCCAATACCATATTGTCTCCAACAAAATTCCCAATATCATATGGTCTCCAACATTTCCAATATCATATTATCACCAACAAAATACTCCACACTATATTCTCAAATATTCCCTCCTCCAAAATGTCCCATACCCTACGATTCGACATTCCCGTGCCATCGTCCCGGAGTCCCTCGCTCCCCAACAACAGAGTGAAAACCCGCCATCGTCCCCTTCTTCGGGCGCACTTCAAATGGGTCGCATGGCCGCCCACCGTTCGCCCTTCTAAGCACCTCGCCTTGGTACTCCCGCCCGGTACTTGCTGGTACTGCTTCGGCATTTTATGGAATGATGGAGGATTTGAAAGCCTTTTGCATGCGCGGAATGGCACGGGATATCTAGTGTATTGTACGATTAGAGTGATAGTTCAAATATATTGATAAATAGGTGTGTGTGTGTGTGTGTGTGTGTATAATATATATATATATATATATATATATATATATATATATATATATATATATATATATATATATATATATATATATATATAAACTGACCGGAGGGTTAGATATCTCAAATTAACAGAAACATATACAATGATAAACTCACACGCTGGTCTACATGTCCGCCTAGGTAAACAAAACGTTCCCTTGCTCCCAGTCCTCTTATATCCTCTCTCTCTCTCTTCTTATCTTTTCGGTTTTCATTTCTCCTCCCCTTTCCCCGACCTTTCTTAATCTCCGCCTCCCCTCCAGATCTCTCCCAATGCCTCGCAATCCCTTCCTTTGATGGTACAGGCACTGGAGGTTGCTCTGTGGAAGGTTATTGAATGGTATAGCGAACGGTGATGGAATGCATCGCAAACACGGACACGGACACGCATATACGGTCTGCTGGATGTGGACAAAATTACGAATCCCCGAAAGTGTGTACGAGGATGAAAGTAGTGAGACACGGGAATAACAAGAAAGCTATATCGGTCTTACCGACTGATTAGAAAAGAGAGACACGGACACATGCTCACGCACGCACAAACATATACACAATCTCTCTCTCTCACACACACACACACAGAAAGAGAGAGAGAGATATGGTGGGACGGGATGGGAGAGAAAGAGAGAATGATATATACAGATACATATAAAGACATACTATATATATATATATATATATATATATATATATATATATATATATATATATATATTATACACACGTAGAGAGAGAGAGAGAGAGAGAGAGAGAGAGAGAGAGAGAGAGAGAGAGAGAGAGAGAGAGAGAGACAGAGAGAGAGAGAGAGAGAGAGAGAGAGAATCTATATATAAATAGATATATAGATAAAAATATATATATGCATATTTATAATGTGTCTTATATATATATATATATATATATATATATATATATATATATATATATATATATATATATATACACGTGAGCATAAGTGTGTATATATGTATACGTACGTATATCTACACATATCTGTAATATATGCAAGTATACCAATGGACACAATTTCCCAAGCGAACTGGCGGGAGCAAGCCACAACTCAACCAGTAATCCAGAGTAATCAAGTCTACACAAACATCAGATCACGAACCTCTGAACTCCTTTTTATTATCCTTATTACATAAGTCCAATTACGGCCAGGACTTACTTATCGTGATTAAATTCAGAAGGCAAAGTAGTAAAACTGTTTATTTTCTACCTGTTGACCCGAAATAACCTGACAGCATCAAACGCAACGAGGCCTACTTTATGTTAATATTTATATGCAGTAAAAGACAGAGATTTAATACCTACACATGCTCTCACTCGGATAAAGGAAAGAGATGAATTAATACATTTTCAAAGGACTTTTTCAATATACGTATCCGATATATGACATTAGATTTCCATCAAAATCAGGTGTGTGTGTGTGTGTGTGTGTGTGTGTGTGTGTGTGTGTGTGTGTGTGTGTGTGTGTGTGTGTGTGTGTGTGTGTGTGTGTGTGTGTGTGTGTGAGCGCGTGTGTGCGTGTGTGAGCCTGGCTTTGATAGTATGAGGGAAACACCCTGCTTCTGGTGTATCATAGCGTGATGATGTTATTAAGAACAGCCGCCACTTAAGCTGCAGCTACTAACTTAGGTCACTTTTCATCTGTATCTACACGCGAGGAAAGTTCGTGAAATTACGGCTTTATTCTGTAACTTTTGCAGTCAGTTTGGTCGCTTATGTTGCAGTACCGCATGCAGTATTCCTGCAGCACCATAGAATCACCTGATTACGTAAAATACACATACGCATAAACGCAAACAAAACCTTCCAACACAGATACATGCACACCAATACACGCATAAATACATAGATACATAAACGCACGCATACGCATACGCATACGCATAAGCACACACACACACACACACACACACACACACACACACACACACACACACACACACACACACACACACACACACACACACACTGTTCGCCGCCATGCACAAGAGCTCACAAGCGACAAAAGCATGCAGGAGACACAGGGACGCTGCAGGAGGAGTTGGAGGCGCCTGTGAGAGATCCCTTGGTTAGACTTGAGAAGCAAAGACGCCAGGGAATTGAGGAGAGGGGGGGGCACCAGAGGGAGGGCCATGGGGGGCATGGAAGCGGAAGGGCCACAGAGGGAGGACATGGGGAAGAGGGGGGGGGGCATAGGGGTAGGAGGAGAGGACCATGAAGGAAGGAAGGACCATTGGGGGAGAAGGGTCATAGGGAATGAGCATAGGAGTTGGAAAAAGGGGAAGGAAAGGAGAGAAGCAAGCATAACTCGTCAGCAGGAGCAGCTGGTTGGCCGGTTGGCTGACTCGCACACTCGCCTCCCCGACTCGCTCCCTTGACTCAGCGACTCGACTCAAGTCCCCGGCTCTAGCTTTTATGGGATATTAACAACAGCAACAGCTACATTATAGGGGTCCTCATTTTATGCCGAGAAGATTCTGATGTTGCTCTTGCTAATTTTCCCTCTTCTCAAGTGCTCTTCCTCTGCCCCTTTGTTTTTCCTCTTCCTTTTCGCGACGTTTTAATTTTTCGCTCTCTTTTTGTTCTTTCATTTCGTATTCGTTCATACAATTCTTCTTTTCCGTTCTTGTCTCCCGCTACTTAATTCTCTTTTATCGCGCACTTTTCTATTCATTGCTATCTTCTCTCTATTGCCTCTCTTTCCTTTCTCCAATCGCCTCCAATTCCTCCCTCCTATCTTCCTCTCTTACCTATTTCCTTATCTCTCCATTTATTCTTCCACATTATCCTTCCACTTCCCAAAATATTACGAGTTCAAATCCTTTAACATACGAGATTT
>NC_091575.1:18568381-18570881 GCF_042767895.1 Penaeus vannamei
GTGCGTGCGTGAGAGTGCGTGCGTGCGTGCAGGTACGAGTGCGTGCGTCCTGGGGTCTCTCAATGCATAAACACCAATACACATTCCGCGGAAGTTTGTCCTCGCCGCGAAGGTAGTGCGGGTGTGTATCCCTATCTCCCCTGCCATACGTGCGTCTAATAATTTATCATGCAAGAACCACGGATGAAGGGGAGCGAACACCGGAGGGGGAGGGAAGGGGGCGATCTGGAGAGGAGGGGTGGACAGGAAGGGAGGGCGGTCGACAAGGGGGGGTGTGGACAGGAGGGAAGTGGGAGGACAGGAAGGGAGGTGGGCGGCCAGGAGGGTAGAAGATAGACAGAAGGGGAGAAGGTGGAGGTGAACAGGAAGGGAGGGAGGGGGGTCGACATGTAGAGGGGGTAGACAGGAGGGATGTGGGTTGACAAGAAGGGAGGGGGGACGACAAGAGGAGGAGTGGAGAGCAGGGAAGGGGTGGACAGGAAGAAGGGAGGGGAGGTGATTAGCAAAGGGGAGGGGATTAAAGGGAAAGTCTACATGTTTCGTTGTTATTGGTCGTCTCGAGAATACAAAAACTTTATGGAGAAACACACTATAGAGATATGAACGGGAAGTGTTCTGTACAAATGGCCAATGGTGAGTGAAATAAAATGAAAATAAAAGATTTTTAGTGTTACTCTTATTTCCTCTAGATTTGTTCAGTCATTAAATCATGCATCTTATTAACTAAACATAAACCTTTGTTAAAACTAAATCAATTTAACTAACTCTTGCATAATTACACGCAGACGCGAAATTAAAACAAAACCCAGATCCTAGAACACCAAATATTGTGAAAGGGAACTTGTCAAGGCGAATTTAAGCCCAAAACCCTTGACAGTAATACTGCAATGTCGTGTAAATTGTGGAAGGCCTATCTAGCGGATTACGGGGTGGGGGGGAGGGGGGGGAGGACGAATACATTCCCTCGCTGTGTTTCATTTCCTGTATCTATAAAATTCAATAGTTTCTACACCTCGGCGAAGGGTATTGAGTTATGGGAAAAAAGTATTTTGTGTTTTGTGGTGTGTGTGTGTGTGTGTGTGTGTGTGTGTGTGTGTGTGTGTGTGTGTGTGTGTGTGTGTGTGTGTGTGTGTGTGTGTGTGTGTGTGTGTTTCAGGTTGTGCTTTTTAGTCTTTCTTTCTTTCCTCCTTTTTCTCTGTCTGTCTCTCTACCCATCCTTAGTTTCTTTTCCCTATCTCTCAGCCTCTCCCTCTTTCCTTATCCCTCTCTCCTTCTCCCTATGTATTTCACTGTCTCCTTCTCCCTATATGTTTCACTGTCTCATTCTCCCTTTATTCCTCCCTGTTTTCTACCTCCTGTCTCTCCTTCTATTTCTCCCATCTCACTAACACCTCCCGTCTCCTCCCATCCCTACCCACACTCCCTTACCCACTCCTACACCCATTCCCTCTCTCTCCCTCTCCTTCTATTTATATTTCCATCGGAATTAATAAAAGCATAACAACTGCACAGAAAAATGAGAGTACATTTACCGGGCAGGAAAGATGCACAGATGAAGCGTGAGTGATAAAGCAGAAAGAAAGATCTATCACACGAAAGGGGGCTGGGGAGGAGGCTGAAGCATGAGGCAATAAAATAGGGAGTAGAGGGATAAAGTAGAGATAAAATGGGAAAACATGGGAATGGGAGATAGAGAGAAGAGGACACTTTCCGGGAGTGAGGGCGTGCATATTCATGTATGCGTGTTTTTCTCTCTTTTTCTTTCTTTCTCTCCCTCTCCCTCTCTCTTCTCGGCCTTGATCCATCAGCCCTTTCCTAGTCTTTTTTGTCTCTCGTCTCTCGTTCTCTCTCGCGCCCTCTCCTCGTCTCAGTTCTCTCTCTCGCCTCTCTGCCCTTCTTCTCCCTCCCCCTGTCCCTTCCCCTCTGCAAACACACATGTAATTGTAGTGATACACAACAGCCTACGCATAACAGCAGTTGCGTAAATGTTGCAGTAGGGAATAATTGTTGTACTTTCCAAGGTCCTTAATGTTATAACATGCATAGTGGCGAGTAATTATGTTAAACATTATCAAATGTGAATGAATACGTAAACTCCTATCATTTATGAAATTCAATTTTACTATATATTTTAATTTATCTGGAGAGAGAGAGAGAGAGAGAGAGAGAGAGAGAGAGAGAGAGAGAGAGAGAGAGAGAGAGAGAGAGAGAGAGAGAGAGAGAGAGAGAGAGAGAGAAAAAACATGAAAAGTAAAAAAAAAAAAAAAAAAAAACAGAACGAGTAAGGAAAGAGAGAAGTGCAAATTGGGGGAGAGAAAAACAGAAAAAATATAAAAAGGAAGAGAAACACTCATAAAAAGATAAATGTTCGACCTAACCTACTTTGGCCTTCTTGTAACATTGACTAATAATACGGTACATAGAACTTGCAGGAGGACAGAGATCTTTAAAAAAAATAGAAAATGGCTGAAGTACCGTCTATAGAACACGAATAAATTGT
>NC_091575.1:18583381-18598381 GCF_042767895.1 Penaeus vannamei
ATACATACATACATATATATATATATATTATATATATATACATACATATATATATATATATATATATATATATATATATATATATATATATATACATATACATATACATATACATATACATATACATATTCATATGCATATTATATATTTATATCTATATGCATATTATATATTTATATTTATATGCATATTATATATTTATATTTATATGCATATTATATATTTATATGCATATTATATATATATATATATATATATATATATATATATATATATACATATATACATATATATATATATATATATATATATATATATCTATATATATATATACATATATACATATATACATATATACATATATACATATATATATATATATATATATATATATATATATATATATATATATATATATATATATATCCCACCCACCCACCCACCTCCTTCCGCCCACCCCCAGCCTCCAGCCCGCCAGACAAATGTAGGTTGGGCGCGGTTGGTTTACCTCGGCGTCGGTGACATCTCTCAAAGACGCCATAATGGATTCTCTTTCTCGGCGCTAATGAATGTTTCCTTCCGCAAAGACTCGCTGCCTCCGGAGCCCTTTGTAGCTTTCACCTTTTTATCATCTTTTATAAACGTTATTTTACGATTCTCCTTAATAACGACATATATATATATATATATATATATATATATATATATATATATATATATATATATATACATATATATATACATACTTTTTTATTCTACTTTCATTATGGTTATTCTTATTAGTGTTTCTACTACTCTTACTGTTATCTATTTTCATCATTATTATCATCACCACAATCGTCATAACGATAGTTAAAATCTATATGATTATCATTATTATAATCTAAATCATCATTACTATTATCATTATTATTGTTATTATTATTATTATCATTATTTTATTTAATATTATTATCACTATTATTATCATTATCATCATTATTACTATTATCATTATCATCATTGCTATTATTATTATCATGGTTACTGTTACTATTATTACCATTATTATCATCATTATTGATTATGATCATAAAAAATAATTATTATCATCATCATTATTATCATTATCATAATCTATATATTATGATAAAGGAAATGGGTAAAGGAAATTCACTGTAATAATAGAAATAATGATCATCATCAAGTTAGTAAACATGTTAACAATAATAATAGTGATAATAATAATAATTATCATAATGATAATATTAACGATTATATTTACAACAAAAACAACATCGACGGCAATAATAATAACCACAGCCATAAAAACAATAATGATAATTAAAATATTGATGAAAGTAAAACCGATAATGATAGATAATCGTCATCAATAGCACTGTCATGATTACCATTAGCATCAACATCAATAAGTACCAGAAAGAAAAAAAATCCAAGATTATTTATTTAAGCATTTCCTTTGAGATTTCTTGAGGCGTGGGAAAGTAAGTTTACGTTGCAATCATGATATTGCAAAGGAATTTTCAATATAAAAAATATGGGTAAATCTAATCCTATTGGCTGGAATAAAGAGAAGCGATGGAAGGCAAATCAATGACGAGTGAGACACAGAGAGATGGAGATAAATATGTGACACAGAGGTAGACAGATAAAGAGAGATATAGAAAAATAAATAGATACAGAGAGAGAGAGAGAGAGAGAGAGAGAGAGAGAGAGAGAGAGAGAGAGAGAGAGAGAGAGAGAGAGAGAGAGAGAGAGAGAGAGAGAGACAGAGAGAGAGAGAGAGAGAGAGCGAGCGAGCGCATAACGAAAGAGATATCAAAATAAGGAGGAAAACCATAGAGAGAGAGAGAGAGAGAGAGAGAGAGAGAGAGAGAGAGAAAGAGAAAGAGAAAGAGAAAGAGAAAGAGAGAGAGAGAGAGAGAGAGAGAGAGGGAGAGAGAGAGAGAGAGAGAGAGAGAGAGAGAGAGAGTAACGCCTAAAGAGATAGAGAGAGACATACAGATATAGACATAGAGACTTTCAGACCCAGAAAAAGTGAGAGAACGAAAGACAAACAGACCGACAGCGACATCTGGCACTGAACTTATCGAGTGCCATGACACCGTTTCCCACTAACCTTTGAAGATTGGATACATCTCGTTAATACCCGTGTCAGTAACGTCTTTTACCTGCGAACAAAGACAAATAGGTGAAGAGATCTCTATTGGCCAAATCAGTTACCAAAGATGCATACAAATGGGAAATATAACGATTCGGGAAACAAATTTGATACAAAGTAACCTAATTTGATTTTTTTTAAGATTTTTTTTTAAAGCACAAGCAAGAGAAGCTAAGGCATGGGAGAATATCTGATAAAAAAGGAATAATTAATGTTAAAATTAAAATCATATATTTGGCAACAATAGTAATACATATCCATTAAACATAAATTATTCACAGCGAATGTAAGAAATAAGTAAATAAATAAATAAATAAATAAAACTATGCGACACAAATTGCGAATATAAACACATTACCTAATACCTGATGTTTGTACAATCTGGTCATATGCAGTAAAAATATGAATAAATCGAGAATTCATTGCAATATCAAATGCAATGAAATAAACAATTCCAAAATCCAATATACACGGTCAGCTCTACATAAAACACATAACCTGACATTATATATATATATATATATATATATATATATATATATATATATATATTTTTTTTTTTTTTTTTTTTTTTTTTTTCCCTCTCTCTCTTTTCTTTTCTTAAGTGATGAACTATTCACAAGGTTTATGAACATAATATGACATCAGTTTGAATGATAAAAACATTGTTTATGTTTTAAAACACAAACTACACATAAAAGTAGATTAATAATGATAATAAAAAGAAATACAGCGAATCGTTGTACTCCAGAGTTTGGGGTAATTTGCCAGATTTTTTTTCTTTCTTGGAATCAGATGCACTTCTGCTACTGCTGTTACTGCAGATAATGATAGAAACAATGATGATGATAGTAGAAGTAGTAGCAGCCGTAGTAGTAGGAGGAGTAATGAGAACAATTTGGATAATTATAATAATAATAACAACAAAAACGACAACAACAACAACAATAATAATAACAACAAAGGTACGAAGACGAAGAAAATAATGATAAAGGTAATACTAATAAGGATGATGAAGATTATTATAGGAATAACAAGAGATAATAATAATGATAATACTAAAAAAGATAATACCAATAATGATCATAATAATAACAATTACGATAACTGTAGTAGTAGTAGTAGTAGTAGTAGTAATGATGATAGTAACAACAATAATAATAGTAACAATAACAGTAATAGCAATGATAATATTGATAATATAAAGATAACAATTTTGATAATAACAGTGATATTATTAGTAGTAATAATAACTGTTTTTATTATAATAATACTGATGTCCGTAAACATCATCCCTTTGGTGGAGTTAATAGTGATTGATAATAAGTTACCCATACTGCCAAGGCAATAGGGATATAAATGCAATCATTAAAAAAAATAAATAAAATCCAGGATCCGGATCATGATCCGGATCTCCACCGATATTTAATGACATCTAACTTAAACCAAGACACGCCTCAGGTAAAAATCTGTTCATAACTTTGAATTATCCTGCTAACGAACGAACAAGCAAACTAACAAACGAACGAACTAACTAACCAGTACCAAAACCATAACCTCCTTGGCGGAGGTAATGATAATTATCATAACAATAATAATAGTACTATTAGTAATAATGATGGCAACACTAACAATAATGACAATAATAAGAAGCGTTTCAATAATAGTAATAATGATAGCAATAATAGCAATAGTAATGATAATAACAATAATTACAGCAATATCAATAATAACAACAGCACACAAGAAAACGAAGAAAAAAATCTAGTAATATTAATGGAACATTTATCTCGCGAACGGGGAACGGCGAAGAGGGCAATAATTATGATAATTTCATTACATCAGGAAATAAGGTCAATAAATTCACATCCTACCAGCAAGGAAAAAAAAGAGGAAAGGGGAAAAAAAAGTTACTTCAAATATCGAGAGAAAATATACATCCTTTTTCTTCCTCCATCCCTTCCCCTTCTTCTTCCTGCTCTTCTTCTCCCCCCCCCCCCTTATTTCTCCGGAGTGTTTTAGGAGCGAAATCTATGAAACTCGGAATAAATTGAGGCCATAAACATCCAATAGCCAAATTTCAAACAATAGCGGTAACTGGTAGCGGAGATAAACCAGCTTTTGTAAACAACAAGACCCGGATGGTAAATGTATAATATATATCGTACAGTTGCCTCGAAAATATGCATAAGCTATCTCTTCCGGTGGGATGGAGAGAGAGAAAGGCAAGTGGGTTGGAATAAAAGTGGGAGGATGCGAGGGAGGGGAGGAGGCATGGAGGAAGAGAGGAAGCAGGGAGGGGGAGGAAGAAGGAAAGGGGGAATGGAAGTAAAAGGAGAGAGAGGTGGGGAGGGAGCGATAGACAGAGAAACAGACAGACATACATAGACAGGAGAGAGAGAGAAATGTTAAGTGAAGAAAGAAAGATGGAAATAAATTAATATATACATATATACATACATATACACGCGCACAAACACACACACACACACAGAAGGGAAGGATGAAAAGGAGACACAGAAGAGAAAAATAAAAGAACGTAAGTGAAAATTTCAGAAAAAAAAACTGCAATGCGGATAAATCGGAATACAAATAAAAGCCACAAAACACACTAAGATCCTTCCCATGTTTACGGAACACATTCAGAAGTCGGTTATGGGATTGGAGCCGGCAGATTAGGAGCCTGAATCTGATTATTTCCTAAGCTTTCTGAATGTAGTGAAGGAGTGGCGGCAGGCAGTTTCTATGTGGCTTCAATCAGCTACGTGATCAAGAACAAGAGTTAACTGTATCTACTTTGTAGAAATTGACATGTTATATGGTAAAACTGACACTAATAGTGGATTATGACGATAAAGAAAACTAATAACAGTTCACTGTAATGATAAAAAAAACAATATCATAAAGATTTTGTTTTTAAGATTAAAAAAAATAAAAATTTAGTTTTAATTCCATTTGTTACAATGGATATTCTGTGACATACTGTCTGTTTTTATTTTGCCCAAATCTCTCCCTGTGTGCAAGGAATGGCCGGGGTTACCAGTCACTGACCGGTGGTGGGATTGAACGCAAGATTGCTAGACCAGCACGTTACCCCTGTGCCAGCACAGCGCACATAAGGATAACCAAGATGATAACGTCAGTTATAACAGTGATAATGCAAATCATTATTATAATGATAATTATAATATTGACAACATTAACCATGGTCATAATAATAACATTAACGATAATAATCATAATCATAATGATGCTCCTACTAATGATAATAACATTAATTATGATAATGACAAAAATAACAGTAACAGCAATAATGATGATAATAGTAATAACAACAATAATAATCATGATGATAACAATAATCATCATCGTAATCATCAATAGCAGTGGTATGATTATCAACATATGAATTACCATATCATTATTCATCAGTAGTATCATTATCATAACTCTACATCACGAACATCTTTATCATTCTCATTTTCATTATCATCACCATTCTCATTTTCATTATCATCTCCATTTTCATTCTCATTTCCATTCTCATTCTCATTGGCATCACCATTCTCATTCTCATTCTCACCACCATTTGCATTTTCATTATCCTCCCCATTCTTATTATCCACATCACCATTCTCATTCCCATTCTTCTTCATTATCCTCATCACTTTTATCATCACTATCACTTTATCCCTCTCTCTTCTTTTGTTTGTCGGCAAGAGTTTTCAAGCTCATTTTTCGTATTCAAATTCCCATCTCTGGGAGAGAGGATAGATCTTGTGTAATAATAAATCATGTCTTGATTAATGGTCTTGACAAAAACAAATTTTCATTCTTTTAATGACTTTGCAGTTTACAGTTATATGTTCTTTTAATCACCTTGGAATTAATTGCTGTCTGCCCGCGTGTAAATAGTTTGGGTGTGTGTGGGTTGTGCATGTTCACTTATGTAAACACAGTCACACTCACAAACACACACGCGAGCAACTATATACATGCATTAAACATACGTGGATACAGGCACGGACAGTCACAAACATTCACACACACAAACACAAACATACACACACACACACATACAGAGAGAGAGAGGCACAGGCATTCACACACACACACACACACACACACACACACACACACACACACACTCACACACACACACACGCACACACAAATGCGCGTGCGCGCGCACTTGCACGTGCACATACGCCTTATATATCTATTATTTCTTGTGCTTTTAACCTTTAGATCGAATGACCTTACGCTGCCTTTTCCTAAACTTCGATCACCATGGGAAAAATTGGCTTTGCTATAAGCCTCCAAAGGGTAGCCTATGGATCCGTATTCTATTATTCTGAGCCCTTTCTTTATATTGGTTTACTATATATGTCCTTGTGTTATCGACCACGTCTTTGTCTGAATGGCTCTTGTCAGTCTGTACCTCACTTTGTTTGTCACTGTCTGCCCCCCTTCCCCTCTCCCTCTCTTTCTTTCTTTCTCTCTCACTCTCCTATCCCCTTTATATTCCACCGGGAGTAAAAACCTGATGGGAGAGGAAATCAGACACAATTTACCCCCTGTGGCTATTACACCCCCTCCCCCTCCCCATCACCCCCACCCCCCTTGGCGGTTCATCATGTAACTACCTTGAGCACCATTAACAAGGGGAGTAGCGGGAGCAGTTAGAACGGCAACAAGGCACTCGCTGTCCCCGCCCCCTCTCCCGTAGATGAGTACCCAAGTGCCAGTCGAAGTACCCGAGGGTCGTTACCTTACTAACGAGCGAAGGAAACGCCTAACGAGCGTGGCACATTGTTGGTGGCACGCCTCATATCATGTTGGGTGCCTCGCGGGACCGGGTTATCGAGGGAGAGAGAGAGGAAGGAAACTGTGTTCTCAAGTTGTAGCTTTGTTTTGTGGTACAGCATTGCCGAGTCTGATAAAAAGACTATGATATATAATAAATGACTAATCTATATTTGATATATGCATACATATACAGGTTAAAAAGTGAACGTCTGCATACAGATTTCCTGACCAGCATACAAGAGTATGTCCCTTAGGGCTGTGAGGACGATACATGAAACTAAACTAGGTCGCGATGACAAAAACTGTAGAACACTGTTGTTGCCCGAAAGTTCTTGGGGATGTGACAGTGTATGTTCTCACTTATGGATGTACTTCATGGATTTACTAAATTATGGATGGGATATACGGAAACTTTGTGTTCAGAATACTTTCTTGAATAAGGCGATCAGGCGATCGAGTGAGGCAGTGACAGAATTGATGACATTAGAGAGAGAGAGAGAGAGTGGGAGAGGGAGAGGGAGAGGGAGAGGGAGAGAGGGAGAGAGAGAGAGAGAGAGAGAGAGAGAGAGAGAGAGAGAGAGAGAGAGAGAGAGAGAGAGGGAGGGAGAGAGAGAGAGAGAGAGAGAGAGAGAGGAGGAGAGAGAGAGAGAGAGAGAGAGAGAGAGAGAGAGAGAGAGAGAGAGAGAGGAGGGAGGGGGAGAGAAGGAGAGAAGGAAGGAAGGGTGGGTGGGTGGGAGAGGGAGGGAGAGAAAGAGAGAGATAACGAAGCCAAGCAGGGGGGAGAGTGATGGGGGAATAAGGTGAAGCTGGAGAGAAAGAGAACCAGAATGAGGAATGGATAGAGACGTTAAACAAAACAGAAAAAGCAAAACTAAAATACATGCGGCAGAAAATAGGACAGTTCCAGTTCAGATGTTTTCAGCGTCCCTCCATAATCTAATTGTCGTGTCAAAAAGGCGACAGGCTGCCGCAGCCCTGGTCAGATCATATGCAATCTTATGATTAATTAGTCACAAGTCACTAATCTAATATGGTTCTTGTATTTTGGTTTAGACTTTAGGTGTTAGTAGGCGATAGAAGTACAGGATGAGCCTCATTAGTCCGGCATTTTCTCGTAAGGCAGCTTCAACTTTTCGGAAAACCTGCTATTCTAACATCAATCTAGTCCCAAGCTTCTCGAGTTTTGTACGAATTGTATATAACACAGACAAAAACAAATGGATAGTCATCTTCATAAGTGATGCTATATAAAGAAGCACGTCATATATTACAGGATCAAGACGATAGTTAATGAGCCCAAAATGATTTTAATGGTAATCATGACTGTCAAACGTTTTAGTTGTCCTTTATTTACCACCCTGGCTAACTGCAGGCGTGTGCAAGCTGTGGTGCATTTGATACATGGAGAAAGTATTATATAATAGTATTACTGTGGATATCTACACCATAACATTATTACGATCTATAATATATCATTTAAAAGAAAAGACCATTCACACACTAATTTGTTTACTCATCTACCAAGCCAGCGTACGGCTTGGGCGTGGAAAGGTATTGTAACATTTGTTATGTGGTCATGTGATACTACCCAAATTTAGGATATAACACAAGTATATCTTCCATAATATCTGATGATGTGAAGTAGTTGCATAGTTCACCATACCTCATGACACTCTTCAGATGTGCAAGTGTTCTCCTATATTCTTCATTGCATAATTTACACTTTTTTTCTTCAACATTACAGACTGTACTGACTAGCCAATACAATCTATATCCCAGCTTGATTCTTGCGGTCACAACATCACAGTCTTGTTCTTGTTTTATATAAACCATAGATGAATGCATCTTGCATAAACCGGTCATAATGCTTTATGCTACAGCTTTCAGGCCGTTGAGAATTAATCAACACATTCAAATCCTCTTTGAAGCAAGTTTTAATTATGTGTGAAATCCTAGCAAGCGGTACTCCAATATCTATATCAACACTATGCTTGTCACATGCTGATTTTGCTAGGCGGTCAGCATGATCATGCCTGGGGATTCCAACATGCGATGATATCCACACAAAACGTATATCATGGCCTCGATCTTTAGCACAATACACATTTATCCTTATGTCATTTGCAATATTTCCTGCACCTTTGTCTAATGTGTTCAAAGCCTGGAGAGCACTCTGTGAATCGCAGAAAATTACCTCTGAGCCTTGAATTTATAGAAATTCGGTGGTTATGAGCATTCCTGCCAACTCGGTGCTAACCCAGTCGTGAACCCTCCTACAATCCTGGTGCTCCAAAATATTGTTTTTATATACGACAAAAGCGCATCCTGCTGTACTCCATACTGCTTAAGCACAGCAGGGGGAGCACTGTCTTTTTGGGGGTCAGTTGTATAAAATACACGTAGGTCCATTTTCCACGGTGGAACAGAACGTCCATGTAGGGTCTTAGATGAAACCTGAAGAAAAGGCTGTGGGAGCGGCTGAAGCCACTTAGTAATGTCAATACTGCAAGACTCTTTCACCTGTCATACATACGGTCGGTCATAGATTATCATGCATTGCGCTTAGTATTATACAAGGAATCAGAGCCAGCTAGTTTAGAATTTGTACAATGGTGCCCCTGAAACAACGAGGATTGTGATTATGAGAACAGAACTTAATTTGCCGCCTGTCTATGAAAGAATATGATAAATAAACACCACAGATAGCGCCAAAGCAATAAGAGAACCTCTTTATTGTACAGAGTTCCAAAGAGAACTAAAACAGAATAGTGGAGCTAACTTTGAATGGCAACATCGATTCAAACTCAAATCCATGGCTGTCGGACGGTAATTGGAATGTGGAGTACAATCTCCGTAGATTTACCACGCCTGATGTATGACAGAACTACCAATATATAAATTTATCACATTTTTTTACACATTTATACATATCTATTCGATAGCAGTATAAGATTATTGAAAGTATTCACGTATGTCTGTATACAAGTGTGTTGTAAATGCAAGCTTATATACGCTTGAGTATGTGCATTCTATATGTGTTTAGGTTTGTGTACGTATTTGAGTATTTTCGTTTATGTATGTATACTATACATAGATGATCTAACAGAGAAAGAACATGGAAAATAAATCCGTAACGCGCAGCCGAGCCCTTCTACTGGTAGACATAATCGAATCAGCGTCCGGCGTGCGAAGAGAGCTTTTCATATTGAAACTGACAGCGCGGCGAGGATACCCAAACACATTGATCCTGTAGCTTCCAATCTTTCGAAGATCCCTTAACGCGATGGAACAACACAGCTGATGAATAAACTCATCAGTGCTCTATTTATTCATTCGACCTTACGTGTTCCGGTGAGTAAACATTACATCCAGGCCAGCCTCACCCCCCCCCCCCCACCACCACCACCTGTCTCCGCCAATCTCCATCCCCTTTGTTCCACCTCGCCCCCCCCCCCCCCATTTCCCTCACCACGTGATACGCAGTATGTGAATTATATCAATGAATCTCATCATTTTGAAATTAAGACGAAAATATAATACCTGCAAATGAAACAAAATAAATAAAGATTAAAAGTGTTTTTGTCATGATAATTAGTAGGGAAGAGAGGGGGGACTGGGGAAGGAGAGGCATGTATATGTATGGGATGGAGGTGTGTATAGGGAGAGATAGGGAGGTGTGTCTGAAGGCAAAAGTTGGGGAAAGGAGGAGAAATACCTACATGTTGGGCGGCGTTGGGGATAGGGAAAGTGTACATGCGTAAGGATGAGGGGAGGAGAGTAATAGTGTGTGTGTGTGTGTGTGTGTGTGTGTGTGTGTGTGTGTGTGTGTGTGTGTGTGTGTGTGTGTGTGTGTGTGTGTGTGTGTGTGTGTGTAAGGAGGATATGAGGCAAGGGAGGTTGTATAAGCAGAGATGGAGAAGAGACCGGAGATGTAAATATACGTAAAGATGAGGTGGGAGGTGAGGTCCCCCTCATGTGTAGTTACGTAGAAAGGAAGGAGAGGGGTACATACATAGGAGTAGAGTGGGATTAAAAGTGTGAATAGATAGAGGAAAGATAAGTAGAGAAATAGAGGTGGAAGATAAGTCCCCCTCGACTCTTCGCGCAAAGACCACTGGCACCTCGACCCCAAAGGCTATGTTTACCTTCGACTGGCCTCCTATACGTGTCTGTTTATGTTACCGGCGCGGGTGTAAAGGTGACTTAATTATACTGCTGTGAGAGAGGAAATGAGGTAAACATTCGGCCTTTTATAAGGGAGAAAGAAGATGCAGAAGATATTGATTGGAAGAGGGAGAGAAAGGAAAAAGAAAGAATGTGCAAAGAGGCGAGGCTTTGAGATAGAGATATCTATCGGTATAAAGACAGCATGGCATAAGAATGTGGAAATGTAAATCATAAGGTAATGGGAGAGACAGAGATAGAGATGGAGTAGGAAAAGAGCCATACATAGATAAAGAGAGGGAAGAGAAGGGAGAGCAATAGACAAATAAATAAATGGACGAATCATAGACGTCTATCAGTAGAAATTCGAGAGAGAGAGAGAGAAAGAGTGAAGTGATAGCATGACATGGAGGGAGGGAGGGAGGGAGGGAGGGAGGGAAGGAGGGAGGGAGGGAGGAGGGAGGGGGAGAGAGAGAGAGAGAGAGAGGAGGGGGGGGAGGGAGAGAGAGAGAGAGAGAGAGGGAGGGGGGAGAGAGAGAGAGAGAGAGAGCGAGGGGAGAGGGAGAGAGAGAGTGAGTGAGGAGAGAGAGAGAGAGAGAGAGAGAGAGAGAGAGAGAGAGAGAGAGAGAGAGAGAGAGAGAGAGAGAGAGAAGTGATAGCATGACATAGAAGGAGAGAGAGTAGGAACAAAAGGCAAAGGACCACATTCACAGCTCTTTTCCCTAAACTTTTTTTCACATAACCAAAAGTATTGTGATTTGGCCAAGCTGAATACTGGCAAATATTGACAGAGAGAAAGGGATTTGAGTCAACATTATCTGGAACAACAAGGGCTGAACACGCAAAAACGAATAAAATATTATTGAAACAGCGGGTCGTGCATGTCATCCTATTAATTTTTTCATACTCGGATCACAGAGAATAATAAAGCAGCATGTAATGATGTAAAAACCCTGATAGTTAAAATTCATTATGTGAGGGGAAGGGCAAAAGTCCTCTCGTCAAAATAATTAAGATGGTTCCAAACAATCATAAATTGACTGAAATTGTTATTTCTCTTAGCATCACTACTGGGGAAATACAATACTTTTACATGTGCATTACAAGTCTGTTTAACAGTGTTTGGAGAAGTCAAATGGTCAGTGGTACAAATAATGTCTGAGTACACATTTGTTTCCCTGATAGCACCTGGACGAACTGAACTATTAGTGGGATATTTATAATTACATTTACAAATATCAACTTTTGAACGATCAAATACACACGTCAATGTAAGTCACGACTTTATGGTAGCAAATGGACCTCGGTTTACACTCATTAACGCACATAAATATATCATTCTGCAAACACTTACTTTAGGATAAATTCCGGTGCACATTCTATGCTTTAAAGATATTCGAATCGAAGCAAGATATATACGGAATCAACTGAAGATTTTTTTTTTTTTCTCAATAGTGACGCTTACAGAAAAGACACGTACAGACTTTCACAAACAGCCGAACATACACGACCGTATATCCAAACACATACACACGTGCACACACACATAAAACACACACGCATGGCCACACATACGCACACAAGTACGCAAGTACATGCAGATACATAAGTACACACACACACACACACGTACACGCACCTCCCCAAACCAAACAAACAAGTTTAGACAGAAAACTCATATTTCTTCAAACTTCATTTCCGTATTTCGAAAGCGTCTGCCAGAGAAATAGGACTTCAATCAAACACCGGATTATTTGCATTATTCATAAGAAATTTCAAAGTTCACTGTACTGGAAATGTAAAAACAGACTTGTTCGCTTTGTGCTTGTGGGTTCTTTCCCTATCTCTACTATCATTTGCGATATTATGATTATTCAACTAGGGACTGTAGCCTTCTTATTGACATTTCTATTTGTAATTGTCCTTATTCGGGGGATTCAATATTTTTCTTCTTTATTGCTCTTTGATCGTGTTCTCTGTGGACTTATTTTCATCAATGCTATCGTCAATCAAAGTAATTACCATCATATTATTTACAATCATCTGCATAATATTCAAATCTCACTTGAAGCATAAGATAGTAACAGATTCAATACATTAGAATTCCAATTCATTAAAGAATAAAACTGCAACTGACTCAAAACATTTTCAAAATAAAATGAAAGATATCGAATAACCTTCTAACTGAAGCATAATAATACACGTACTAGAAGCAACAAGAGACTTATAACCTAATGAATGACCGTTACCCGCAGCTGGTCATAACAAAGAGTAGAGGAGTATACTGCAAATATACTTGCTCTGATGACTTTATTCCGCCCTTGCTGTTACTGGTGTCCTTGTGTTAGTGACTGCGACTTCCTTTGTTTGAGAAAGGGAGACGGAGACGAGGGAAAAGACAGCGGAGAATGAGAGAGAGAGAGAGAGAGAGAGAGAGAGAGAGAGAGAGAGAGAGGAGAGAGAGAGAGAGAGAGAGTGAGAGGAGAGAGAGAGAGAGAGAGAGAGGGGGGGGGGGTGAAGGAGGAGGGGAAGGGAGGGAGGGGAGGAGGGAGGGAGGGGGAGAGGAGGGAGAGAGGGAGAGAGGAGAGAGAGAGAGAGAGAGAGAGAGAGAGAGAGAGAGAGAGAGAGAGAGAGAGAGAGAGAGAGAGAGAGAGAGAGAGAGAGAGAGAGAGAGAATGAAAGAAAAGAGAAAGAAAGAAAGAGAACGAGAAAAAAAGAGAGATTGCAATAACACGACCACAATACCGAAAATAAAAATGACAATAGTCCCCGAACCATCTGGTAACATCCGGGCACCATCGCCACCACCTACCTGCCATTCCGCAAAAGCAATAATATGCATCACCTGGGAATCCAAAATGTTCGCCAGATTACCCTCATTGGCATCTTCTACGGGCGAGCTGAGTGTTGCCAAATGTTTGCGATGGAAGGAATTTTCGCGGGATCTTCGAGGCGAGGAAAAAGTTTTGCTGTCTCGGTATGCAGGTAGGTAGGTAGGTAGACAGTCAAATAGATAAATAAGTAAGTAATAGGTACCAAGATAGGTAGATAGGTAGAGTAGTTGAGTAAATAGGTAATTGGGTAGGTAGGTAGATATATAAGCTGATAGAAAAACAGACAGATAAATATTTAGAAAGGCAGATGTGTAGGCATGTAGACAAAATAGAGAAAGATCGGCAAAGAAACAAAGATGAAAAAAACGAAGAAAGAAAATTTAGAAATGAAGAAAACAAGCATGAACTTTTCTATTAAAACTTAAATGCATATTTTTGCTTTGTTTTTCTTTTTTGTTTTGTTTTTTTGTGTTTTTTTCATTACAAAAGCTAGTGTTTAGATCTTTACCCAGTTCATTCTAAAAAATAGCAGGATGTATTTACTACGCACAGTTACACGGGAACACTTTCCAAAGAAAATGCAAAAAATATTAATTACATTCACTATGAGACCACATGAGCATACACAATAGCAAACACATACACGCACAAACAACCAAACTGACAAGTACATAACACAAAAATGCACACATACATACAATAACACACAAATACACACACATAAACACAGTACCGCATACACAAACGCACACACACACACATACACATGTACACACGCTCACACATGCCAGACGGGAACAAGGTGTACAAGACATAGTATTTGGTACGACTTTCCTCGCCCAAACTCCCCCAGCCAGCTTCTGTACCTCACACAGTTCCTAAACAATTTTGTTTGTATTTGTTTGCTGTTTTTACTACACCATGGAGAGGTCAGTTACGAAGTATAACTTGGTATTGATTGAGTATTAGTTGGGTTATATAATTTGGTACTATTTGGGTTGTGTAATAAGTTGGCATTAATAGCTTGATATC
>NC_091575.1:18603381-18605881 GCF_042767895.1 Penaeus vannamei
CGCACTGAATAAAATCAAACACAAGTACAGCTCCCTGGGATATACACATAGACGACTCACATGCACACAGACGACGGCGCAAAGTTATGTACAAACAGGAGGCGTACAGGCATGTGCACACACGTACACAAAACGCTGACTCCCTATTGATATTTATCTATACATTCCGGGGTAAGGGTGCGGGCGAGAGGGGGGGGGGAGTAGTAATCACAGATAAAAATCCGTTTACATTTCACACAATTATTGCAGTTCCCGATAATGGTTAACAGCAAGAGAATAGAGATCCCTGAAAACAGAAGGGGGGCATAGGTTTTCGATTGTTATCACTATCATCAGTATTATCATTATCATTATCAATACCACCACCACAACTACTAGATAATGATATAACTATTACTATCCTTCTTCTTCTTCTTCTTCTCCTCCTCATCATCATCATTATAACATTCTTGGCGATAATGGTAATGCTGATGATGATAACAATAACAATGACGATAACGACAACGATGACCATGTACTCTAACGTTTGTTTGTTCGTATATCCGTGTGGTACGAACAAAGGCACCAATATTTCAAGTTCGCGGATGAACAAACAAAGATAATGGTCCAAAAAGTAGCAGAAAATGACCCTGAACTAAATAGGAAATTAATTAAACAAGCGATCTGTCTTTCGACCCTACATGTCCGTATGTCATTTAGTGTTCTCGGTTTTAATTTCATTCCTTCACTTTTTTTCTTTTTTTCTCTCTTTCCCCTCTTTTCTTCCTCTCTCTTCTCTCTTATCTCTCTGTCTTTGTCTATCTGTTTGTCTGTCTGTCTATCTGTCTGTGTCTGTCTGTCTGTCTGTCTCTCCCTCCCTCTCTGTCTCTCTCACTCACTCTGTGAGAGTGAGTGAGTGAATGAGTGTGTGCGTGTGCGTGTGAATGTGCGTATGCGTGTTTCCATGCGTACGTGTATCTGTGTGTATACATATGTATGACCGCGCATAAATCATCTCGGCACACGGAGCACTCCCCTGCCGGCGCCTCGCTCGTCCTCCAGGCGTTAGCGGTTACGGTGTGCAGCAAAATCACATCACTTTCCAATTTCCCGTTTTGATGACTTTACGCGTCTCTATCACCGCCTTATCCACCCACCGTGCACGCCCATTCCTGAAGCCACCCGTCTTACGCCTATTCTCGAATACTTTTAAGTGTGATTGAAATAAGGATGGAAATATACGCAAATTTAAATACACAAATAGATACGTTTATAGTTAAATGTACCTAACTTTACCGAAACTAATCTAAGACTTTCTAATCTCTTGAAATATGACTTGGCTTAACCCAATCTAATCTATCAGCCTCTAATACATCCTAATCTACTGAAATCTAGCTCAATCTACCTTATTCCAATGATTTCATTGCTTGGAATCTAACATAGCCTAACTTGACCTAATCTCACCTACAGCAGTGTAACTTACCCTAACCAAATCTAGCCTACTGGATTCTAAATCAATTCGTCAAACCTATTTGCATCTATTAGACCGTAACATACCCTCACCTTGATTAAATCTAATGAAATTTATAAATCTAATTGTCCCTAGACTTACTTAATCTAAGGGATCAGAGATTAATACCTAACCTTATCTAATCTTTTGGAATCTAACATAACACAATCTAATTTATTATAAAGAATCAAAAGATCAACCTAATCTAATCTACCATAACTTTATCGTAACTAAATATATGGGAATCTATATTAGTTTTCTATTTTCTTAAAACGTAATTCAATGCATAATCATCAAATAAATATGTAAATAAACGTGAAGTAACTGAATGCGTTGTCAATGGTGAGATACTATTGAAAATACAATATTTTCAGATATCAAAGGAATTTGGGTCATGCGTGAAAGGTCAAGGCTGATGACTGAAGAGAAAAGTATGATCAAATAAGGGTTATTGTGATAGGATAGACACGGATATTTTTTTTTTTTTTTTTTTTTTTTTTTTTTTTTTTTTTTTTTTTTACTTTCTGTCACTATCAACCACGTTGTCGTTCTTTCTCTATCTTTCCTTGTCACTTTACACTTTCACTCTCTCTTACTCCGTCTCAATCACACTTACCCTCATTCACTTTCAATCACTTAATTATTCACCTTCACTCTCACTCTCACCCTTACCCTTACTTACTCATTCACTCACTCCTCTCATTTACTTTCGTTCTCATCCTCACCTTCCCTCATTTACATTCACTAACGCATTCACTTACAATCACTCTCACTCACTCACCCACTCTCTCTTGTCCTCTTACATACCTATATACAAAACTATCCCTCTCTTCCTCTCACATCCAATTCCAAAGAGAAGTTTTAATTTCCCAAAGGCAATGTTTACCCATCATTAACGACCAGTTTGCGAAGGAAATATAAACCTTCAACCCAGTATTTATTTCCAGACATGTATGTGTATCTGTCTGCCTGTAGCCTGCCACAAAAAAAAAAAAATAAATAAATAAAAAA
>NC_091575.1:18613381-18618381 GCF_042767895.1 Penaeus vannamei
TATTTCTCTAATTCCGACCTTCTTTCTCCTACATTGTATCTTATTCTCCTGATTTCTTTGTCTACAGTTTTCCATTCTAGTTTTCCCTTCTCCCCAAATTATCAGGCCGAGACTAGTTATTATTCCTTTCTGTTTCCCTTTTGCTCCTCTGAATCCGATTGTCTCGCTTTATTTACGCAAAAACGAGGAAATTTGGTCCGATTTCTTCGGCCGATTTTTTTTTTTTTTTTTTTTTTTGTGTCTAATATCTCTTCGTTTTTTTGTTGTTATTTTCGTTTATTTTCACCTCGTTTCTTTTTACATTTACGTCTATATTGCATACCAGCTGTTGAGAGCGTGTGTATTGTTCATGTAATGTACGCCCTATTGTTCCCTTATAATCGAATACACACGCATGCACGCACATACACTTGGAAAGCATGGCAACAGGGAGTATGTTGCAGAGCTGTGTTGCAATGGCAGGCGAAGGGACGGGGAGAGAGAAGAGGCGGGGACGTGGGTCGTGGGAGAGCTGAATTTTTCTAACATTTGCTTCGCATTATTGGACTGTTTAAGAGAGCTTATCTGGATACACGAAGGTGCAAACGAAAGATAGAAATACTATTAGCGTCTCTTTTATTTGTACTTTTATCTACTTGAGAGTGGAGGAATGGAGAGAAAAAAGCAAGAAACGTCGGAGGGTACGCGTACAAGCACACAGACACAGACACACACACACACACACACACACAAACGAACAAAAACACACACACACGCACTCAAACACACACACACACATAAACTATAAGACCATAAAAGACAAAAGGTTGCATCAAAAGGAAATATAAATGGAATAAAACATATACCATTCAAAAAAATGAACAGACTACATATTTTTAAAAGTAAATGCCCCAGCGTTTTATCGAATTGCCTGTATATGTGATAAACCTGTCATGGGATTGGAGAGTGTGTTACTATTCTTGTTTTTTTTTTCTTTTTTTCAAAGTTCAGAGTTGTCTTAAAATGGAAATTAGTAGACAGATAAATTAATAGATAGATTGTTAACAAGAGACTGACTGAGATTTAGAGATAAGCAATTGCTTGTGTCTGCGCGAGAAAGAAAAAATAAATAAAGAAAAAGAGAATGGGGCGAGAGGGAGAGAGGGGGAGTGGAAGAGAGGGAGGGAAGGAGGGAGAGGGAGAGAGGAAGGGAGGGAGGGAGGGAGGGAGGGAGGGAGGGAGGGAGAGAGAGAAGAGAGAGAGAGAGAGAGAGAGAGAGAGAGAGAGAGAGAGAGAGAGAGAGAGAGAGAGAGAGAGAGAGAGAGAGAATGATTAGGAGTTATAATGAGAACAGAACAAATAGAGAAGAGAGGGAGGACAAAAAACAAACAAACAGCCAGAAAGACAGACAGCCATCTAGCTAAACTCTCCCAAAACAATGAAGCCACATCCTAAGGAGTACAGTTTTTAATAAGTTAATGTGCATATCTATTGTGTGTGTGTATGGTGTGTGTAGGGTGTGTGCGTGTGTGTATGGTGTGTGCGTGTGTGTGTATGGTGTGTGCGTGTGTGTGTATGGTGTGTGCGTGTGTGTGTATGGTGTGTGCGTGTGTGTGTGTGTGTGTGTGAGTATGGTGTGTGTGTGTGTGTGTATGGTGTGTGTGTGTGTGTATGGTGTGTGTGTGTATGGTGTGTGTGTGTGTATGTTGTGTGTGTGTATGGTGTGTGTGTGTGTGTATGGTGTGTGTGTGTGTGTGTATGGTGTGTGTGTGTGTGTGTGTATGGTGTGTGTATGGTGTGTGTGTACAGTGTGTGTGTGTATGGTGTGTGTGTATGGTGTGCGTGTGTGTATGGTGTGCGTGTGTGTATGGGTGTTTGTTTGTGTGTGTGCATGGGTGTGTGTTTGTGTGTGTGTATGGGTGTGTGTGTGTGTGTGTGTGTTTGTGTGTGTGTGTGTGTGTGTGTGTGTGTGTGTGTGTGTGAGAGAGAGAGAGATGAGAGAGAGAGAGAGAGAGAGAGAGAGAGAGAGAGAGAGAGAGAGAGAGAGAGAGAGAGAGAGAGAGAGAGAGGGAGAGAGGGAGAGAGAGAGAGAGAGAGAGAGAGAGAGAGAGAGAGAGAGAGAGAGAGAGAGAGAGAGAGAGAGAGAGAGAGAGAGAGAGAGAGAGAGAGAGAGAGAGAGAGAGAGAGAGAGAGAGAGAGAAATTATTATCAAAGTCAGTCCAAAGCATCTGGATAATTCAAGCCAATAGCGACATCATTCTTTTCGCCCACCTACTTTTGGGCGGATGCTTTCTATAGGCAGCTATTCCCTTCAAAGACTGGCTTACCTGCGAAAAGAAAAAGATACTGTAGCTTCAAAATTTTTCAGAACTGGAGCTAACAGGTGTCTCAATATCATTTATTCATTTTCCAATGCCATTCTGATATCTTTGATTAAATACAAAAAGATGAAGGCACAATCACAATATCTATTCTGTCCCGTCTCATGTACATTTCATATTTTGTTGATTGATAAATAAAGGGGTATGTTGCCATTCAGTGTAAAGTAAAGTAGCTTCTCTATTCCTGGAATACAAATTAATCCTAATCTATATACATATTTTTCAATAACATATGATAAAAGGATGAATTATTATTCACCACCAATAATCAAATGTTACAATAGACAAATAAATTTATTTCAATTTGATCATATGCTACGAAGGGGGAAATGACGCAGCATATAAATATACCATTTAGACGAAATATCAAATCTGTTCTATCTATACACACATACACGTGTATGTTTCCTTGTTTGTGTGTGCGTGCGTAGGTGCGTGTGTGCTTCCCTTTCCCTCTCCCTCTCCACCACCTCTCTCCCTTTCCCTCTTCCTCTCCACCACCTCTCTCCGTTTCCCTCTCCCTCTCCAACACCTCTCACCGTTTCCCTCTGCCTCTCCACCACCTCTCTCTGTTTCCCTCTCCCTCTCCACCACCTCTCTCCCTTTCCCATTCCTTCTCCCTCTCCACCACCTCTCTCACTTTGCCTCTCCCTCTCCACCACCTCTCTCCCTTTCACTCTTCTTCTCCACCACCTCTCTCCCTTTCTCTGTCCCTCTCCACCACCTCTCTCCCTTTCCCTCTCCCTCTCCACCACCTCTCTCTCCTTTCCCTCTTCCTCTCCACCACCTCTCTTCCTTTCCCTCTCCCTCTCCACTACCTCTCACCCTCTCCACCACCTCTCTCCCTTTCCCATTCCCTCTCCCTCTCCACCACCTCTCTCCCTTTCCCTCTTCCTCTCCCTCTCCACCACCTCTCTCCCTTTCCCTCTTCCTCTCCACCACCTCTCTCCCTTTCCCTCTTCCTCTCCACCACCTCTCTCCCTTTCCCTCTCCCTCTCCACCACCTCCCTCCCTTTCCCACTCCCTCTACACCACCTCTCTCCTTTCCCTCTCCCTCTCCACCACTTCTCTCCCTTTCCCTCTCCCTCTCCACCACCTCTCTCCCTTTCCCTTTACCTCTCCACCACCTGTCTCCCTTCCCCTCTTCCTCTCCACCACCTGTCTCCCTTTCCTCTCCCTCTCCACCACCTCTCTCCCTTTCCCACTCCCTCTACACCACCTCTCTCCCTTTCCCTCTCCCTCTCCACCACCCCTCTCCCTTTCCCTCTCCCTCTCCACCACCTCTCTCCCTTTCCCTCTCCCTCTCCACCACCTCTCTCCCTTTCCCATTCCCTCTCCCTCTCCACCACCTCTCTCCCTTTCCGTCTTCCTCTCCACCACCTCTCTCCCTTTCCCTCTTCCTCTCCACCACCTCTCTCCCTTTCCCTCTCCCTCTCCACCACCTCCCTCCCTTTCCCACTCCCTCTACACCACCTCTCTCCCTTTCTCTCTCCCTCTCCACCACCTCTCTCCCTTTCCCTCTCCCTCTCCACCACCTATCTCCCTTTCCCTTTACCTCTCCACCACCTGTCTCCCTTCCCCTCTTCCTCTCCACCACCTGTCTCCCTTTCCCTCTCCCTCTCCACCACCTCTCTCCCTTTCCCACTCCCTCTACACCACCTCTCTCCCTTTCCCTCTCCCTCTCCACCACCCCTCTCCCTCTCCACCACCTCTCTCCCTTTCCCTCTCCCTCTCCACCATCTCTCTCCCTTACCCTCTCCCTCTCCACCACCTCTCTCCCTTTCCCTCTCCCTCTCCACCATCTCTCTCCCTTTCCCTTTCCCTCTCCTCTCTCTCCCTGTATCAAATGAACTGGAGAAACCGAACTAAATAAATCTCAGTCGACGTAGGCCTACACTAACGTAATATTGTCCGGCAAATAAGAATAATTATATTGCTGTTTACTGTAGATTATCGGACTTCTGCCGAGGTCCGGTTATTGGTATCTGTGCGTGTGCGTTTGTTTGTGCGCGTGTGTGCGTGTGCGTTTGCGTGTGAATGTGCGTTGGTGTGTGTTTGTTTCCTGTGCGTCTAAAATATGCAAATATTCTTGTGTGTGTATAATGTGTGCATGCGTACATGTATATACGTGAGTGTGCGTGAGAGCGCGTGTGTAGATACGTTTGTGACAGGAGAGGGGGTGGGGTGCCCGCGTGCCTGTAATAAGTAAGTGTATGTTTGATCTGAATCTATGTTGTACCGCGTGTGCTGTCACATTAACATTCCTGTCATGCGTTATTAATAGCTATGTCAAAAAACGTCACTGTCTGTCGCCCTAACTATTTTTACATATCTATTTACATAATGCACACAAATACAACAACCACTACAACTGCCTATACTAATTTACAACTTTTGGCAGAAAAAAATCATTACAGTTTAACCAGAAAATAACAATTATGGTTACAGTTCTACATTGTGATAAAAGTGACCTAAATAAGATATCATATTACACTTTGTAATCGAGGAGAGACTGACAAAAAAACGAAATCACATTATTTTCTTATTATCTAACATAATATTGCGGTGATTACTTTTACATAACGATTTCTTTGTTTTTCTCTCTATCACCCTTCAATAATTCCATAATTGTTCAATCCT
>NC_091575.1:18625881-18630881 GCF_042767895.1 Penaeus vannamei
GTCACGTGATAATCATCGAGTTTGATCAATCTAAAATCTTCATAATTTTCTTTCCATTTGCTCCGTTTTCTCTCGCCAGAACCCGATCCCCCCTTATCCCCCCCCCCCATCGGTTGTTTCCCTTCAGCCGGACGTACTCAAGATGGCACACAGCGAAGGGCCAGATTTTTGTGTACATTCATCCGTCGACATCGTAATGTATTGAGGGAACACATCCCGTCCCGTTCTTTAAAGACGCTTAACTTCGAAACGTTTGAGGTCGTAGGACTTCCGACTTTTTTATTATTGTCTTTCTTTTTTTGTTTCTTTGTTCGTATCTTTCCTTTTTTTGTTCCCACTCCCTCCCTCCTTCCCCCCTCCTCTCTCTTTTTAACTCTCTCTCTCTCTCTTTCCAACTCTCTACATGAAATACTAATAGTAAGCTATGTATACTATCCATGATGCTGTTATCGCTATAATCCTTAATGTTACTTCAATTATCGTTAAATTTCTTAGCACTAATACTCATTTTTATTATATCAAAATGTTACTGTTTTGACCAGTAATTGTCAAATGGTGTTACTACTTCCGACATTTTTGTCCTCACTATAATCAGCATTGTGAACTACGTCTACACTGTCGTTATCATTAACATCATTACTGTGTTCTTAATGTCAAGTTACTGTTATTACCATCATTAACACAATTATCAACCATATCTTTACTATCAGCGCTATCATTACTATTACAGATACTACTACTATTATCAGCACCATTGCTATCAACAACATATATAGGATACTAGCAATGTTGTTATCATTATCATTTGTCAATTATGTCCTCAGCAATATTATTGAAGTTCCTCCTATCATTATCATTCTAGCATAAGTATAATTACAACAAATATCCTTTTTACTGATAACAAGTAGCAATAATTATAACGATTCAGATGACAATGATAATTATAATCATTATCATGATTAGCATCACTATTAATCATCATCACTGTTACTAAAGATACTAAAGATAGTAGGATAATGATTACGATAGTTATAATCATAAATGGATATCAATGATGATAATGAAGCCTAATGGTATCGCTTCTACTGATTATTACGGCTATTGCCATCATAGTCATTATTACTGTTATCATCATTATCAGAGTTCTTGTAATTAGCTTCATCCTTATCACATCATAATGGTATTGTAATTAACATCAGTATTACCATCATCCATTGTTATTACTGATATTGTGAGTATCATCATAATCAATTATTATTTCTGAAATTGTGATAATCATTGTTATTGACATTATGATTACGATTAGCATTATTATTATCGTAGTCATCATTATCAGCATCATTGATATTATCACTATCATTATCAACACCAGCATCATCCCTATTATCTTTATTTGAAATAATTGACAGTGTGATCATCATTTCAATTATCATCATAATCATAATCATCACCACTACCGCCAGCACCACCATCACCATCACCATCATCATCATCATCATCATCATCATCATCATCATCACCACCACCACCACCACCACCACCACCACAACCAACTAAATACTAAAACAACCTGAACATAAAAAAGAACACAAAAAAAAACAACACAAAAAAAAAAACACAAAGCAAGGAAACCGCGTCCGAGCACAGACTCAGGACTAGTAGTAAGTAGCCAGAGAGCCAGGCCGAGCGAGTGCCAAGAATGCGACAAGACCGTGGGTGCCAGCGACGGAAGGCTCCCGGCAGATCGACCAGCCCCGCACTCGCCCTGCAGGTGTGTGTGTGCAGACGGGGAACTGTTTGTGTGTTTGGAGGGGGGGGAGGTGTTTGTGTTTGCGTGTTTGTTTAAGGAGGGGAAGTGTTTGTGTTTGGGGGGGTAGGTGTTTGTGTTCGATAAGGGAGGGGGAATTGTTTGTGTGCTCGTTAAGGGAGGGGGAACTGTTTGTGTGTTTGAAGGGGGGGGGAGTTGTTTGTGTTTGTTTGGGGGGGGAAGTGTTTGTGTGTTTAGGGGGAAGGCGTTTGTGTGTTAGTTTAGGGAGGGGAGAGGGGAAATGTGTGTTTTTAAGTGGGGGTCCTTGTGTTTGTGTGTTTATTTAGGGAGGGGGGGGGGAATGTTTGCGTGATAGTTTACGTAGGGGGAAAGGAAAGTGTTTGTGTCTAGTGGTGTTTGTGCTGTGTATTTGTTTAGGTAGGGAGAAGGGGAAGTGTTTGTGTATTTAGTGGGGATGTTTGTGTGTTTAGGGGGGAAGTGTGTGTGTTTGTTTAGGGAGAGGGAAGGAGATGGATGGTTGTGTTTGTGTGTTTGTTTAGGGAGAGGAAAGGGGAGGGATGGTTGTTTGTGTTTCTGGGGGAAGGAATAGAAGTGGGTTCAGGGGTTGTAGGAGAAAGAGAGGGTGGTTACTGTTGTAGGGAAGCTGTTATTGGTTATTGGGAGTTGAGGAAACGGGGGGGGGGGGGGGGGGGTTGTGAGTTGAGGTGGGGGAAGAGAAAGGGTGTTTTGAAGCTGAGGGGGGAGTGTTTGTGACTTTAGAGGGGGGTGTTTGTTTGGGAGCTGAGGGAGGGAGGAGGTGATTACGTGTATGTATGTGTTTATTTGTTTGCCTGTGTGTAAGTCTAGAGAAAAGGAGCGTATGTATTTCCGCGAGCGTGTGGTTGGGGAAATAATTGTGCTTGTTTCTTGGTTTATTTGTGTGTGTCTAGGGAAAAGGAGTGTATGTATCTGTGTGCGCGTGGCCGGGGAGGTATGTCTGTTTGTTTGCTGGTTTATTTGTCTTGAGATAAAACGAGTGTACGTATTTCTGTAAGCGCGTGGCTGGGGAGGTATGTTTGTGTTTGTTTGTGTGTTAGGAGAAAAGTAGTGCATGTAATTCTGCGTGTGTGTGGCAGGGGTAGATTTATCTGTGTGTATGTGCGTGTGGTCATGGAAAAAATATAAATGGGGGGGGGGGGGGTGTCTAAATCTGTTTGCATGGATATAGAATATAAAAGTGTAACGAATAGGAGGAAGAACATATTAAGAATTAAAAGGGGAATTTTGAGGAAAAGAGGAAAATGCGAGAGAAGGGGGGATGAGAGAGGAAAAGAGATGGAAAGGTAAAGAGAGAGAGAGAGAGAGAGAGAGAGAGAGAGAGAGAGAGAGAGAGAGAGAGAGAGAGAGAGAGAGAGAGAGAGAGAGAGAGAGAGAGGGGGGGGCAGTGAATGGGGGGGGGGCGAAAAACGAACGAACCAGAATGAGAGAGGAAGAGAGAAAAAAAGGCGAAATGCCGCACACGTGATTCCTGGCCACAAATTCTTCTCGAGGTATAAAGTGACCAGACAAGAACAGGAAACATTATCAACAAACGTAAAAAAAAGACAATTGATACTTTCTCTCCTTATGTTCTTGTCTTTTTACGTTGATCTTACTAAACTATCTTATGATTTTTTTTTTATAGTACATGTGAATTGAAATATTTGATACCATTGCATGAAAAATAACGTTGGGGTTACATGGCTTAGATCTTGCGGTAATAATGATGAATGTATTAAGAGAGCAGGAATGTTGATGAAATTAATAGTGGTTGTGATGATCAACAGATATGATGATATGATATTGATATTGATAATGATGATGATGATAATAATGATAATTATAATGATTATCATCATTATCATAGCAATGTTTATAATAATAATAATAAACTAATCATAACAATGATGACGATGATGATTATGGTAATAATGATAAAAATAACAATAATAACAGTAATGAGGGTACTGCTAATAATAATGATAGCAATAATAAAAATAAAAATGATAATAATAATAATAATAATAATAATAATAAGAATAACAACTACATCATTAATAATAATAGTAATAGTAACAATTGCAATACTACTACTACTACTACTACTAATAATAATGATAATAATAATAACAATACTAATACTAATAATACTACTACTAATAATAATAATGAAACTTACAATAGAAATGATAATAACAACAGCAATAACAACAATAATAACGATAACGATACTATTAATAAGATAATAACAGCAAACCAAATAGCGTCTTGCAACACGAATATCCATCCTTGCAACAAACATGAATATCCATCCTTGCAACAAACATGAATATCCATCCTTGCAACAAACATGAATACCCACACTTGCAACATGAATATCCATACTTGCGACAAACATGAATATCCATCTTTGCAACATTATGAATATCCATACTTGCAACAAACATGAATATCCATACTTACAACAAACATGAGTATCCATCCTTGCAACAAACATGAATATCCATACTTGCAACAAACATGAATATTCATACTTGCGACAAACATGAATACCCACACTTGCAACATGAATATCCATTTTTGCAACATGAATATCTATACTTGCAACATGAATATCCATACTTGCAATAATGAATATCCATACTTGCAACAATGAATATCCATACTTGCGACAAACATGAATATCCATCCTTGCAACAAACATGGATATCCATCCTTGCAACAAACATGAATATCCATCCTTGCAACAAACATGAATATCCATCCTTGCAACAAACATGAATATCCATCCTTGCAACAAACATGAATATCCATCCTTGCAACAAACATGAATATCCATCCTTGCAACAAACATGAATATCCATCCTTGCAACAAACATGAATATCCATCCTTGCAACAAACATGAATATCCATCCTTGCAACAAACATGAATATCCATCCTTGCAACAAACATGAATATCCATCCTTGCAACAAACATGAATATCCATCCTTGCAACAAACATGAATATCCATCCTTGCAACATGAATATCCATCCTTGCAACAAACATGAATATTCATACCTGCAACAAACATGAATATCCATATTTGCAACATGAATATCCACACCGCCCAAAGCCCCTCGACGCGAACATCGTTCAGTAAACCAAGCCCGAACACGAGGTCCCAGTGAGAGCCGCCTGCCCTTCCGAAGGCCGGTCACCTGCCGAGATAT
>NC_091575.1:18643381-18650881 GCF_042767895.1 Penaeus vannamei
TCATCAATGCTACTAGGGTTGTTAGTGATACCAACCATGATGATTTTGATAAGAACATACTAATATTATTAAAGCGGGTGATACTTCTACTAATAAAAAATTATAATGATTATAAAGAAAATAATGATAACAATGATAATAACAATAACAATTGGTAATAGTAATAAACAGTAATTAAATCAAACATACACATGTTAAAACTAAAAAACAAGAACAGACATCAGAAAATCATAAATAGCAATAATCATAGTATAATCACAATGATAATGCATTAAATCTGCTGCATGTGTTTATACGCCATACTCTAACGATAAGGAAGATGATAATAATGACGTTGATAATAAGGAAGAGGATGATGATGAATTAGAGCAATTACTGTCGTAACATCTATAATAGCAAAGATGATAGTGATGAGGATGAGGATGATGATAACAACAATGATAGTAAGAATAACAATACTAACACTGCTACTAATGGTAATGATGATCATGATTATGATAATTATCATTACTTTTATAGTATTGATAAAGATCATGATAATAATGATAATAGTAATAATAATAACAATAGTAATAATAATAATGGTAATAATATTACTATGATCATGAATGATAGCAATGCTAATAATACTAATAATATAATAATAATATTGGCCAAAACAATAAAAACAATAACTGGTAACAATTTATGATAATCATAATAATGATAATAATAATGAATGATGATAAAAATGGTGAATAGTTTATGGTAATAATGATGAATAATTAATGATAATAAGAATAATAGTAATAACAATAATAGCAATAATAAAGATGAAGATAATTAGAACAATAACTAAAGGTTAGTAATGATATTAATTATTATTATCATTACCAAAAGATAACCTAAACAAAAACATTTATTAGTATAATGGTAACAACAAGAGCAATAACAACGACAACAGGGATGGGGCAAATAATAATAATGATAACAACAACAATAATATGAACAAATATCACACCAACAATGGCAATGTTAATGCTAATAAAAATAATGATAATGATAATGTTGATAACAGCAGCAACAACAATAATAATCAGAATGATAAAGATAACGATAATGATGATGATGATAATGATGAAGATGATGATGACGATGATGATAATGATAATGAAGATAATAATAATAATAATAATAATAATAATAATAATAATAATAATAATAGTAATAATAATAATAGTAATGAGAATGAGACTGACATTAACAATCATAATAACAATAATAATAATGAAAAAAATAATAACAAGAACAATGCCGATGATCATAACAGGAGCAACAAATGTAATAATAACTATAATATTAATAATAATACTGATGATGATGATGATGATAATAATAATAATAATAATAATAATAATAATAATAATAATAATAATAATAATAATAATAATAATGATGATGATAATAATAATGACAATGATAATATTAACGATAATAATGCTAATCATAATATTAATGTAATGACAATGACAATAATAAAAGCAACATAATAATAATAATAACTAACTAATAGTGATAATGATAATAATAATGATGATAAAGATAATAAGAATAATGATAACAATGATAACAGAAATAATAAAGGTGATAATATTGATATTGATATTGATATTAATATTAATAATAATAATAATAATAATAATAATAATAATAATAATAACAACATAATGATGATAATAATAATAACAATGATAATAACAGCGATGATATTAATGATAACAACGACAATAATGATGATGATGATGATAATAACAGCAACCAATAACAATAATAATGAGAAAAAATAATACTAACTAATAATGACAATAATAATAACAACAACAATAGTTATGTTGATTGTGTGTGTGTGTGTGTGTAAGAGAGAGAGAGAGAGAGAGAGAGAGAGAGAGAGAGAGAGAGAGAGAGAGAGAGAGAGAGAGAGAGAGAGAGAGAGAGAGAGAAACAAACAAACTGAGAGAGAGAGAGAGAGAGAAAGAGAGAGAGAGAAAGAGAAACAGAGAGAGAGAGAGAGAGGGAGAGAGAAAGAAATAAAGAGAAAGAGATATAGAGAAAGAGAAACTGAGAGAGAGAAAGAGAAACTGAGAGAGAGAAAGAGAGAGAGAGAGAGAGAGAGAGAGAGAGAGAGAGAGAGAGAGAGAGAGAGAGACAGAGAGAGAGAGAGAGAGAGAGAGAGAGAGAGCAGACAAATAAATGTTTGTGCGTGCTCTAACCTCATCATCGTTTATATTTCGCGCCAAACCCACATTTTGGCACCGAAAGGCACTCTTAAACTCCTGTGAGGGAGGGGGAGGGTAAGGGTTGAGAGTGGGTTATCAGCTTACATTGACATTAGACAAGAAATTAGTAACTCTGAAAAGGAACAAACTACATGCCTACTAATCACATTATACTATAGGTAGAAACTGCCACACACACACATACACACACACAGCAATAATAATAACCATCAATGTTATGACAATGATAAAATCTATAATGATGGTAATAGTATTGTTATCAGTATTAGTACAAATAGTACTAGTACTAAAAGTAATAGAATAATGACGATGTTGGATGATGATAAAAATAATGATATTGATAATAGCAAAAATGAAAAAAATTATAACAGTAATAAAATCAATAATAAAAATAGCAGCACTAGTAGTATGTAATACTACCGTCGTCCAGACAGGGACACTGTTCTGGCGGAAATGCCCGGTTGTGATGTAAGAGAAACTATCATGTCACGTTTCTTGGGAGCGTGCCTGTTTTTTTTTTCTTCTTTCTTTTTCCTTTTCTTTCTCCTGCTCCGTCTTCTCTCTTTCTCTCTCCCTTTCCCTCTCTCTCCCCCTCACCCTCCCTCTCTCTCTCCCTCACCCTCCCTCTCTCTCTCACTCACCCTCCCTCTCTCTCCCCCTCTCCCTGCCTCCTTCCTTCCTTCCTTCCTTCCTATATATATTATATATATATTTAAAAAAAACTGAAACATACATTACAAAAGATGCCGGAAATCTTAAATCAAACAACAAAAATAACAAAGCGCCAAATAGAGAAAAAAAGCTAACATGAAAAACTCAGATAACACGAACGACAACGTGGCCCGGGCTCTTCCTCCGCAACCCACACAAGCACCTTCCCGTTCCCCAAATCAAGCCAAGTCACAGGCCTTACCCCCAGCCAATACTCAAGCCCCAAGTGATTAGCATAGTCGAGAAGTTTCTGGATTCCACCTGCCATACTCACGTGCTTGCCTTGCTGCTCTTTATGTCACCTGGGGAGGCGCGGAAAGACAAAAAGGAAGTATAAAATGGGCGAGAAAATGAGGTATGAAGTGGAAGCGGGAATTCAGCAAATGGGAAAACAAGGGAATGTAAAGTGGAAAGGAATGTAGCAGTTTTCCAAGTGGGGAGTTTGCTGATAGCATGCATTCTGAATGCAGCCCTCGTAAATAAACATCCTGTAAAAGCGACGAAAAAAAAAAATCAGACTTATATACAGGCCTACTACATAGATACATCTACAGTATATGTAGACCTATGTCCATCTGCCCATCTACCAATCTACCTCAAAATTCCTTACCCTGAGCCAACCCATCCATAAGGCGTCTGTAATTTTTTTGGCGAAACCCTGCTGATAAACTAACAAGCCAAGAAACCAAACAAGAACTTAGTCAATACACAAAGAAACCAATCAATAAACCAATAAATGAACCAAAAGATCATCTAAGAAACCGACCAGTTAAACAATGAATCAACCAAGAAACCAACAAGAACCTTCCTTGTCAGTGGAGTTAATGGCATTGTTTGAATCTAAATTTAATATCTCCATCTTGCATTTATCATGGAGTTTATCTTCGGATTATTTCAATGTTATATAGAAATCAGGTTCCCCTTATCTTCAACAAATTCTTTACAACAACAACTCTCCAGCACGCGCACCTGACAAGCACAGACGCTCAGGTAACTAACGTTAGACTACATTCTTCGAACATCAGTCGGATTGCGAGAGAGATTAGCTTCACTTTGTGCAGATCGAGTTTTAAAAGCCTCGGGGAACGCACTCTACTGGCTGTCTCATGATACCCCGTAAGCGCCTGTTGGTGAACAGGGAAACTGGGTCAGTGAAAGAAAAGGGGGAGGGGAGGTGGGTGGAAGGGGAAGAGGGGAGAGGGGAAAAGGGTAGAGACGAGAGGAAAGGAAGTGGGGGGGGGGGGGGGAAGGAAGAGAAATGATGGGAGGAAGCGAGGGAGAAGGACGAGTTTAGGGTAGAGAGGGGAGAGACGGAGAATGGCTGAGGACATGGGTCTAAGAGGGGACACATCACTTGCCAACGGCTGTACTCCTTGCTTGTGCAACCGTCTTTTTTTGTCTTTTTTTTTCTTGCTTACACAATTAACTCTATTTCCCTCCCTTTCTCGAAGCTGCAAGATTAAAAACTCAATAACAAATTCCTAGAGCAAAATATATAGACAGCATTGGGGAGTCCTACAAACAAACTGATTTTAAAACAAAACAAACAGAGAAATCGCGCATCTTACCTGTCGGTGACGCGGACGAAGAAGCTGGCGGGAAAAAGCCGAGTTGGCGGGAAAACACGAACACTCCTGAAAATATTCCAACGCTCTTGTATTTTTATTCTCACAGCACTCGCACTCGCACTCCTGTAGAGCAAATGGCTGGCCAGGTAGCCGTAGGAAAGGTAATCCTGCTACTACATACACTGTCGCCAAAAATACACGCCCGCTCTGAAAGCCGACTTCGGGTGTACTCTTCCTTCGGGAAAAGTTGATTTGCCGGTAGGTTTGCAATGGCGAGCCGCAACCTTGCATTGTGTTACATTGTTTTGCACTTGTTGACTGCATTGCGAATGTTTTATTCCTTTTTTAACACCAACGCTCGTACGAAGATTCGCAAAACACTGAGAAAATGCGGACACTGATATGTCGGTGTCAAGAGAATTTTGAAGACCTTATATGCCGTATTTTATATGATAATAAACTGACAGTAAAGCATTGTATATAGCGTTCAAGATCAACAGAAGTAATTGACTTTGAAATGACAAACGAATAAACAAATATATGAGAAAAAAATCAAACAATCTAGCATCTGTCTACTCGCTTTATAATTCCATCAAATATGAGCACCATATATACATATACATACATATATAACTAATATATATGTACTGCAAATATAACATTTGTTATATATATAGATTGATATGGTGTGTGTGTGTGTGTGTGTGTGTGTGTGTGTGTGTGTGTGTGTGTGTGTGTGTGTGTGTGTGTGTATATATATATATATATATATATATATATATATATATATATATATAATGCTGTGCATATTATATATAGATATAGATATGCACACATATATATGCTTATATAATATATTATATATATATTATATATATATATATATTGTATATATATTATATATATATATCATATATATATATTATATATCATATATATTATATATATATCATATATATACATATATTTTATATATATATATATCAAATGCATATATATATATATGTACGAACGCACGCACGCACGCACGCACGTGCACAAACACGCACATACTGTGAATATCATTTGATTTTCCCAATTCCATGAAAGACAATTATAACGAATTTCTTTCGGTAAAATACGCGGCATTTGCAGGAATCGGCTAACGTGAAGAGAAACAAAAGAGCATCAAACCGAAAAGCAGAAAATCTTCCTACCGCAAGCCTTATATGGAATGATGATAATAGCTGACACTAAAGATCTTTGCAGCTGATAAATATTCGATAACCTGTCAGAGGATGCGAGTAGGCGAGTGTCTGTGACGTGATGCTTATTTCGAGCATCAGACAACAGATCTAATAAGGTTTGATTCTCCGCGTGAAAGGCTAGAAAAATGGACTCTACGGTTGGGAATCAGTAGGTTCAATTTTGCGAATATAGTTGCGGCTTCAAAAGCGGAGGTCCCATCAGAGGGGGTAAGGGGGTGAGGGGAGACAGGGAGGACGGAGGGAGTGGGGGTTATGTAGAGCCGGCACCCAGTGGCACCGAGAGCATGCCCGCTGTCTTGGCACTCTCCTTACTTGGGACTTGTTCTGGGTTGCACTACTCTTGCTTAGGTAAGTCACTTGGCCACCAATTACCTTTCATAATAAGGAAAGACAATGCACATACTTTCACTTTCCGTTGCACTCTCTATTGCTTTCTGATCTTGCAACACTTCAAGTGGGTAGCAATTAATGTCCAGTGAAGACGCACTGTCAGTACGTTTTCTTTCACTCTTACAAAATCGACGAAAGCCACATTTTTCTTATGCCTTAACTATGAGATCTTTCAGCCATCGAGAAGCATCAGAGACGACAGATACAGCTGACCAACATCCAATAAATATGAATTAGATGTACAAATTATAAACTAATTCATCCTTCGAATTATTCCTCGCAAATACCCAACCACCTTCAGTCCTTAGTCAACGCCCGCAACAATCGAACGTGCGGAAAGGGATAAATAAACGAGGCATTTACCCCGCGAGTTATTCACCTAACCACTAGTCGGGCACGCCATGAGCCAGAGCGCACCCCACCGCTCCTCAAACTGGCCTCAGACACACTGCCAGCCAGATGCCCGTGTCTCTGTGCTTTGGCCCTCGTCTTAGTGCCACGCCGTGCCCACTTGCCACTGATAATAGGACAGTTCAAAAGCTGCAAATTCAATTAAGCTTTTATCTTTTTTCTTATCACTTCAGCACTTTGGGGCATCTTTCTTGGATACTCAAAGTTATTTTTATAAATGATACGCTGTATACATATTCGCATGTATATTCATATAAAAAGTGTTTGTAAAAACATGCATATATGAATATATGCATGGTTACACGCACACGCACGCACCCACCCATCCACACTCACTCTCTGATAATAAGAATGACAACAATTAAAATTATGATAATAATAATAATAATCAATTAATAATAATAATAATAATAATAATAATAATAATAATAATAATAATAATATCAAAAACAACAACAATAACAATAGGAACATCAGCAGCAACAGTAGTAGTAGTAGCAGTAGTGGTGGTGGTAATAGTAACAACAACCACACTTTAATTATTCATCACTAAGTAATCTACAGATGAAATCTTCACACTTCATCCAAAAACGAAGCAGCAATAATCGGTATCTAAAACACGGTCATAGGTCGCATGGTCTATTATGACAATATAAAAATTTAAACCATGCCTAATAAAAAGTAAAAAAAAAAAAATGATAGGAAAAGCTTTTAACTTATTATAGCAAGACATTACTAAGATAAAACCGGCGTCTTCGAGTTTCTTAAAGACACTTCTCTCCTCAAGTGCCTAATTAGATGAAGTGCCACCTAACCGCCCGACTGCCAATATCAAGTGTCCTGTGCAATCTTCACTGTCGGCACCGTAATTGCTGGCACTGAGGTAGTTACGGATCA
>NC_091575.1:18653381-18655881 GCF_042767895.1 Penaeus vannamei
CACTCTCCACTCACAGCTGACCACGGTACGGGTTCTATCTAGCTAACTAAATTATTAAAGAATCCGTCATTCCAAGTGAACGCAGTCGACAAGAGTAAGCAGTGTCGTTTATCGCACAATATACCCGATTAGATACGTCCGAGAACCATTTATAAACATCAGCAGCAATGTTGGGTCAAGGGTGTTCCCGGAAAGATGCCGGAACGGATTTTCACTGGCTGTACATAATTCATTATCTAAATTACGGACATTTAAAATGGAAACATTTTGACGCTCTATGTGACAAAATGATAACGGCATCGATTGTCCAAGCGTCTAGGATAACAGCAAGTGTTCTGTGCACGAAATGCCAGCTGCACGGACCCTCGTTCTCCTTGACTTCGTCCTAAAATATTCCGGGAGTCGAAAGCAGCTCCTCCTGTTCGGCTTGTATATTCTCCCACGTGACACAGACCGTAAAACTTTATATCAATTGTTATTTCACAAGTAATGTGTCTGTATCATGATTGTTGTGCTACTTTCTGCGGATTTGGCTATGTTGGCCACAAGAATGGCCCTATTTAAGTGCATACATACTGTTAAAATATTGTAACGAGTTGATATACCTTGTAGCACATGTTATTGTCACGTTGATATTGTTTCCGAGATATTCTTAATGTTGTTACACTTTAAAATATTCTCGCTTGTGATAGAAAGTTAGGGTTGGGGATCAAGTGGAGTGATATCGGTCGTTGTCGAGTCGAATAATCGTCGTATTATGATTTAAGATCCTTTTACATCAACAGTTTTGGTATGTTTTGGAAATTCTATGGACATTACGAGGTGTTTTTGCTTTTTAACCTATCCTTTTCGCTCTTCTCCGGCCTCGTACTTTGCCGGTACCTAACCTAGTGTAACCTAATTTAACCACTTTACCCTAACTTACCCAGCCTTTGTACCATGACCTGTCCTGTCCTGCCCTATAGTGAACGGGCGTGTCCGTTCTACTGTTTTAATGAGCACAGGTGAGGGTGATTTTGTTGCAATTGTTTAAAAAAAAAAAAAAAGGTTTGATTTCTTTCAATGTGAATTCCCTAAGTAGCCCTACCCCTTTAGAGCCAATAAAGAAAACCCATAAAACATCAAAATGAAACAAAATTATCTGCTTACCTTAAAGAAATCACCGGCCCTGCCTCGAGATGGCCTAAAAAAACACGGTATTCCAAAGCGCCATTCCACTTCGTCTATTTCGTTACCTTGGTTACGATACACTAATCACGGGAAATAACACTACATCTGCTTCAGTTCATCCGGTTTCGAAAATAAAGAGTAAATAGTTCACAGTATATATAGAACGTCTGTCACGCATGAGCGCCGTTCCCATACTGAAGTGATTTCAAAATCTAACGGTGATCGTTCGTTTTTTTACGTGGTAATATTCAGTCTAATTGAATGATTTTACATTAAAAAAAAACTATTAATCTAGAAACAAAGACATTATCGCAATATTTCGTCTCATAATTTCTAAAGAAAACATTAACATTTGTATTATTTTTGAGAATTGAAGGATTACGTCAGCCTAAACTTCTAGAATCTTCCATTCGCTTTTGTTTACTTTTTATTCGGGTGTGAATGCGGGGAAAAATCTGTTAACTCCTTTTTCTGTCATTAATAAAGTCACTGCTACTTTTATCATATCTAAATATCTGTGCCGTTTTTTTCTAAATACAACGACAATTTGACGTTTTAATTACTAATGTACAGAACATATATCTTGGGTTTCGGAAAGGTTTCCACTAACATTTTCCATGAGTGTAAGCTACATTTTTCTTATGACTGAGAAAATCCTTTCCTTGAAAGCTTCATACACCCGAGGGAGTTTTCTCTCCTCTTTGAATGTTTTAAAAATTCATTTGAAGGGAAGGGAAGATGTAGGGTTGGGAGCTTTGCTGACATGCGGTCGTAAATCCTAACCTTTGAATAAACAAACGTTCCGGTCTTTTACGTAAAAATCGTTCTCCTTATATAGTTATACAGCATTGGTACGTAAATGTTAAAGTACTGAAATTAAATGATGAATGATGGAATGTGTTCATCGATATCTGTGTAAGGGGAAGAAAAAAAAATGTTTTAACCTTATGACATTAACCGAAATAAATTCAAAATCTCTCCTATACAGTAACAGATCTTATATATCGTTGACTATAGTTTTGTTGAATAAAAAAAAATCTAGTTGATAAGCACAGTTTCATAGAATTTTAATATAATGGGAAGACATTTGTATAGATAAATGGGTAGGCCTACTATCTACGCCTACTACATGTTTTGCGCTGTAAAGGCATTGCAATCCTCTATCCTTTCAACCAATATATTGATACTAGTTCATTTAGGAAATAAACATTCTGATTATTTTTTTCAGCATGCTCCATTCTATGAGCATTTGTTAAGTATGATACTTGTATATCTCTCAGATAAGCTAACAATTTTTTTACCAGTGTCAATAATTAAAAAGCAAAAATGA
>NC_091575.1:18668381-18670881 GCF_042767895.1 Penaeus vannamei
TGTATCCATTATGGATCTAGATATATATTTTTTATAAGTATCGCAAGATTGTTGAGGATTATTAATGTGATCAATGTTACTCCTCAGAGATGTGTTAATTAGCCTCTTGATTGAAGTACCTGATGCGTGTGATTTTCGGTGTGATATGTAACATTCTATAGGCTGTAATCTCACAAAACTTTCAGTCGGAGTACAGGAGCAACTGAATAACAGGTAATGGGGTTGACCATTTTCTCGTAATTTTGAGGGCTGTAAATCGCATTCTAATCAGTGCAGAGATGGAGGCCTGAGGTTTCAGAGTGAAATATTTTCATATTACAGATTTGCAAGAATCTTTAGACCTGTTCCAAGGTGTTCTGGGCCCCCTCGGTCACTTCTCATTAGGAATGTGTCGTGAAGAAACACCCTTTCCTAAACGAAAAGAAGGGAACTTTCGCTTTGACGCGCTGTGATATTTGCTAAATCTGAGACCTTAGTGATTCATTATAAAAAAGGAACCACTTTGGTATGATATATATATATATATATATATATATATATATATATATATATATATATATATATATATATATATATATATATATATATATCACGCGCAAAACACAACATCCACGAACCACGAATCATGCGATGGCATTTCATTCACTCAAGCACTTGCACACGCGGACACGCAGGCCCGCGCGCACCAGATTGGAAGGTTTGCTGTGCGCGGCGCGCTTGTTATCTCAGCCGCGGTTTTGGCCGCGCCATTTGGACAAATTCTTTTCTCTCAGCCGCGCCATTTAGTAATTGGAGGCTTAAACGCGCAACCGCGAACTGGGAATTCCTTGAGTTGAAGCCAATGACTGGCTGATTGGACCAACGAAACCAGCAACTCTTAGTCAGCCACGCATTTTTGTATCAATCTGTACGTGTAGCTGCGCAGTTTCTGCTTCTAAACAACAACTGACTCGCACTTTGCAAAGTTTCCAATCTGGCGCGCGAGCGCGCGTACACACACACACACACACACACACGCACATATATATGTATGTATGTATATATATGTATGTATATATATACATATATATATATATATATATATATATATATATATATATATATATATATATATATATATATATATTCACACACACACGCATATCATGTGTGTACGTGCGCGCCTGCATGTCTGCATGTGAAAGCGCTTGTGTGAATGAGATGCCATCACATGATTCGTGATTCGTCCGGTCTACTTGATTTACGTCTACGTCAATTATTTTGTTAAATCACATGAAATAAATATTTGATAACAATTCATTTTTAATCTATTATTACATTTTGTTGTGACCTTTACATGAAATGCGATTATCCCGAACGGTAATTGTTTCGTTACGGAAAATTCTAAATGTGCATCAGTTTGATAAATTAATGGAAATATACACTTTTCAATGACGCGCGTATTGCGTTTTTATCAATTTTCATAAAACTGCAAAAATGCGGAAATGCTGTTATACTTGAATATGCATATACTTTGTATCTGTACACGATAAATGTGAGCGTGTGTGTGCGTGCGTGCGTGCGTGTGTGTGTGTGTGTGTGTGTGTGTGTGTGTGTATGTGTGTGTGTGTGTGTGTGTGTGTGTGTGTGTGTGTGTGTGTGTGTGTGTGTGTGCCTGTCTGATTTTATATTAGTCCTCAAAACTTTCACGGAGATATTGTTTTCCCATAGCAGGCGTCCAACTAATGAAAACGGAGAGAGAGAGAGAGAGAAAGAGAGAGAGAGAGAGAGAGAGAGAGAGAGAGAGAGAGAGAGAGAGAGAGAGAGAGAGAGAGAGAGAGAGAGAGAGAGAGAGAGAGAGAGAGAGAGAGAGAGAGAGGGAGAAAGCGGGGAAGGGGGGGAGAGTGGGGCGAAGAGAAAGAAAAGGGCGGCGAGAGAGAGAGAGAGAGAGAGAGAATGAGAGAGCGATAGATAGATAGATAGAGAGAGAGATAGAGAGATAGACAGAGAGTAAGAGAAAGAGAGAGAGAGAGAGAGAGAGAGAGAGAGAGAGAGAGAGAGAGATTGATAGATAGAGAGCGAGAGCGAGGGACCAGCCGCGGCATCTTTTCTCCATGTCAGTGCTGAGGCGTGCAGCTTCTATTCAGACATCGCCTGTAGCGAGAAGTTTCCATGCCGAACGCTGTGATTGGATCCTTGATACGACACACAAAGTTCAAAGGTCGTGAATAAAAGATATTGCTAACCTTGATTTTATTCATTATTGTTGTTGGTTATTATTACTTGTTGTTATTATTATTATTAGTTGTTATTATTATTATTGTTATCATATTATCCCTATGATCACCATCTTTCTATAATATTCATAATTTTATTAGATTTAATCATTATTTTTATTATTATCATCATTCAGCGATTGTAACTTCTTCGATTCTTGATAAGTTCTAAAGATAAGCTAATATGTTTTGACTCAGTAAATAGTTGATTTTCTATCTTCTCATTCTTTCTTAGATGTATCTTG
>NC_091575.1:18685881-18688381 GCF_042767895.1 Penaeus vannamei
ACACACACACACACACACATATATATATATATATACATATATATAGATGCATTACTTTTCATGATATGATTGACAATAAGTAAGATCGAAACTCCAATATTCAAATACATAGATAAACAGGTAAAAAAAAAAAAAAAAAAAAAAATGGTGTGATACAGACCAGGTACAGGTAGAAATAGATGGTTCATTGACCCTGTTATGTACCAAGCGGGTACCTTTCCTGGCCTCCCATCTGCAACATTTCCACTACAATTAATTTAATCTGAGTATAACATTTACACGTAAGCCCGGCTAGCTCAGTCGGTAGAGCACGAGACTCTTAATCTCGGGGTCGTGGGTTCGAGCCCCACGTTGGGCGCTCTCTTTAGTCCCCCGTGGCTAAATTTGGGCGCCGGACACTTGTCGCCTCTCCATCACATGAGCCACTTTGACTTCAACCACTTGGTAAAATCAGTCGGGCCACTGCCACGGCGTGAAAATAAGAACACACACTTCATATATGATTTTTCGTTTGCAACTTTATATGAGGAAGAGAACATAGGATATATTTCTTGTCCCATCTATTAAAAAAACAAAAAACAAACAAACTCAGAAAGGCTATTAAAACAACGAAGATTAAAAAACTTTATGCTCTGGAACTGCGACAACTGGTTAACGTTTGATATTGCGGCGAAGACAAGTCAAGATTTACCCTGATGATAAAACACAAACATAATTGTTCTTTGGTGAACTAATATTCTATATATCTAACACAATCGTTAAGTTACAGTTTCAAGGATTTTCCTAAATGAAAACATAACTATTGGTTCATAGAACCAACAGTTATACTACGAATATTAATTAGAAATTATTTTCAAAATTTAACAAGCAAGCGAGGTGCAAAATGTTAACATAAAACATGGTGATAAAATTTCAGGAAATGATTCTCGCTTTTATTTGTTTATTGGGTGCTTATTTAACAAAAGTTATGGAAAGAGTAGATTTCTATTACTCGATTTGGATGTTCCTGAGTCAAAAATACATATATCTGAAAGTCACACAGGTAACTAAGAGGACTGGTGATTCTGATTATCTCGACACTCAGTGAAGGGGCATAGGAACTGCCTATACGTTTGAGGGAAAGATTTAGTGCCTTCCTAAAGTAAAGAAGTTACTTTGAATTACCATAATATTGAAGAAAATCTAGGACTGGGTCACGTTCAGAAGGGTGATTTAGTTTAAATTAGTTCTACAAAATAGTGTAGTTACATACAAAAGCAAATGCATAGGTATGAGTACACTTACCTGGCTGACTTAGACAAGGTTAAATAGGGAATCATACACGTTAAAGTTAGTGTTTAAAAGAATGAAAACAAACACTAAAACGTGTGAGCAGAGGCGTGTCCAGCGGGTGGCTTGAGTTGGTATGTGTCGCTGCTGGAATCTGATTGCAGGTGTATGGACACATACGTATGTATGTATATATTTGCGTTTTACAATTTATTTATCTATATGTACCCATTGGAATTTTGGTCCCGCTGCGATAAGCTTTTCGACAGATGTTTGCGAACCGAGAGCGGCTGGTCCAGATGTACATCTGGTGGACTAAAGAGAGCGCCCAATGTGGGGCTCGAACCCACGACCCCGAGATTAAGAGTCTCGTGCTCTACCGACTGAGCTAGCCGGGCTTAAATACAATGGATATTAACAGTACATAACATTTATCTAGACGGTTATTTCTGCTAAGAATTATATACATGATAATGCATGAAAATGGTGGTATTGTCACCTTAATTTACATACTGAATTACCATTAACTCTTAAAAATCGGTGTTCATTTATTTTAATATTCGATGATATTGGTTTTGGGTGTTTTTCGTAAAATGATGGTCCATATCTTATTAAACAAAGGACAATTTGTTTGAGATCAGTTTTGTTGATGCATTTGTATCATGAAAAATAAACATCCATATATTGCTAAAAGAACATGATAATGCACAGTTTTAGTGAACGAGAGAGAATGAGTTGAAGAAAAGCGACTGTCATATAGTTTGTCGTGGACATATTTAGGACAAGCAGCTACCACGGACTTGTTATAGCCAACAGTTGCGGTCAACAGTTCACATGGCATAAGTCTACAATCCTGCTATACTTTCTCATTTTAAGGACACGTGGTTTAAGTTGACAGTTCTGCTACACCTTTTCATATTAAGTAACATGTTTAATGGACAGCCACGCCGATTTAAGCCATAATAAAGAACAGTGAAGGTTTCCAATATAGAGTCACGATTTCGTCTTTCATGGTCGCTGGTGAGAAAACTATTTATTTCTCGGCAATTTCAAAGACAAAATTTCAATTTATGATACTAAATAAACCTCTTACAATTCTCTAAGTAAAGCAGCTAAAGTGTGAATTAAAGACAAGAACCGCTAATTCCCGAAACAATGTGTCAGTATTATTATTGTATTTGTTATTATCCTCATCACTACCACCATCATTGTCATCTTCATAATCATAGTC
>NC_091575.1:18695881-18698381 GCF_042767895.1 Penaeus vannamei
AAATATTTTACAGGTGTAAAATATTTCATTAACGTAAAGGGATTTTTTTTCGTTATAGAATATTACACGGTTCGAATCACCGTGATGTCACATCCCAGATACGTATAAATGACCCATTTTAAAACAGCCTAATCATACTTAGGGTATGTAATGGGTGTGCTTACAGATCTCAGGTCTGCCAGCATTGTCAGGTACATTTCTTTTTGCTATTATTATTTTTTTTTCCAGATATGAGCACGAATGGTAAAGGAATACGTTAAATATGCCTTTGAGTAATCAACGATGACACAGAATAATACATGCGGCAGTGTCAGATAATTAACGCCTCCCTTCGCTCTCAGAGACTCACGCTATAGATCCGCGTTGTTAAAAAGGGACTTATTACTATAACATGTATCTTGTCGTGCCTGTTACATTTAACATTGAAAAAACTCACGTGTTCAGTACTATTAAGTATGATAATGATGAAATTTAAGATATTGGGATCACATTATTATTTTTCATCATATAACGACTATCAGTGTCATTCTTGATATAGAGATAATCACCGTCTTTTAGCCTGCGCAAAAATCCTTGCAAGCAGACCCTTTACCTTGCATGTACCGACTTGACCTGAATGTATAAATATTTTATGTATCCACTTCATTGCAGTAACTACTTTACCAAATCGGCCTTCTGCATTAGGCGAATACTCCAAAAAAAAAATCCTAGCTTTCATTGTTACTGAAGTCAGTTGTATCTAAAGTGTTGGTGCCAAAGAAAACAGTTGTTCGCCTGTTATTATCTGCAGACAAACATGCTTGCAGATGGCTCTACAATGTGCTATTAAATAGAGCGCCCAACGTGGGGCTCGAACCCACGACCCCGAGATTAAGAGTCTCGTGCTCTACCGACTGAGCTAGCCGGGCTCTATTTAACGAGGAATGCATTATGATAAACTTCTTTACCTTCCCTCAATTGTGCACTTACATGTTCTGTGGAAATTCTCTCTTACTTCAACACAGCAATACATTTGAGCTACCTATTTCAACCTTTTGGATCTGCGCTATTTCTCATTGGAATATATTTTTGTGACTTAATACGCAAAAAATGTCCAAAATTTATATATATATATATATATATATATATATATATATATATATATATATATATATATATATATATATACTACTTTTGAGACGACACGAAACGAATTAAAGTAAACTAAAGTTTTGCAGCCAAACGGTGCGTCCGGTCCCATTTCTTGCTTTTTGCACTGCTCTGGAGACGAAAATTTTATTTCACTATCTAACATAAGCTGACTAGAATATGTTACATGTTTTATGATTGTTTTTGATAAATTGATTGGGGGATCTTAAGGAACTCTTAGCACGTGACCATCGTCAGAACTTCTCGTCTTGTTGCAAACCTCATCAAAACTTCCTCGTTTATGAGAAAATAAAATGGATGAGTATAAGGCATTCCTTCTTATTCATATATTGTTCTCTATTTGTCACAGTGAACTCTTCTTTCTGTCTTCCTTCCTGTCTGCAAAACTTTTAACACACGGTTTCAATGTTTCTCAGTTGTTTTTATTCTTTTATTGCCCTAGATATAAGCAATACTATACTATAAAGGATCTTTTGTTTTAAATGGTGCACTTCGTCCTTAGATTAATTACATCATCCAGTCAGGTTATTCACTTTCATTAAAATGGGGTATAAAAAGAATCATATTTCCATCACCATATATATATTTACCATAAGGTATAAACAAAAGTATCGCAAGGTATATCACAATATCCACGTCCCTACGAGTGTGTCAACGGCCCAGGTGTCACGGGGCTTGTTCAAGCTCTGCGCTCCTCCGATTAACTTCGGAGGCACGAGAGATTAAGTATAGTGGCGCCTGGCGTCACCAAATCCATTTTACATATACATAAAAAGACTGAAAACAAAGAAATAACTATAAATATATTAACTTTATAGCTAATATCACACACCATACCACGCTATACGAATTAGCGTATTAATCACAACGTGTACTCACGAGGCGAGGGTCACAGTGCTCACTCGAACAAGTGGTATGGCAAAGTGACCGATTGAAAGGCGTAAAAAGACCAGGTGAGGCATACCTACGCGCATGCGCATTACAGTAAGGGGTACGACGTAACTCCTTTTTATACACAAAAATAAATATACGTAAATCAACCCTTTAACCTGTATAAATATTTAACAATATTTTAGTAGTATTTATTATTTTACTTTTAGGTTAATTGTATCAATTATTTATAATCCGATACCATAATGATATACAAATTAATCATACAATATAATATATATGTTATATAATCCCTTTACATATACATCCGTGAAACAAAGTGGCCAAAAGGTAAAGTTTCACTGCTCTTCCTCGTTTTACATGTGATGTTTCTATTTTTCATTAGTATTTTCATTATCATCACAAGAATATTACTATACATTGTTATCAACAGTAGAAACCATGATATAACCAATAAGAT
>NC_091575.1:18703381-18715881 GCF_042767895.1 Penaeus vannamei
CGTTATGGGAGTTGTAAATTGAGAGATGGCAGTAGCATTTACTTGTAAAGCCTTAATTTTTCTTTTCAAATGATCAAGAGCTGTATATTTATTAGCGTCTAACATGTCTTACAATTTCTCCCAAGAACCTTAATTTACAAAAGCTCTCGGTTGGCTTTAGTCATCAACATTTCCTCATATTTCCTCCCCTCTGTTCACGAAAGCTTCAGTAATTTTCTCCACAGCAATATCTCCATTGCTTTAAACATACTCAGTGCCTAGCCCAAATGTAGGTTTCAACTACTCTCATCCTTGTTTTGCCTATAATCCTTTTATCTATTGTCGGCTATTCCATTACCATTGTATTACTACTACTATAAGAGCAGAAATTACAATAGTAAAGTAGTGGATACATATTTACAGTCGCCGCAAAATAAATGTCTAATCCATATCCACCGGCTAAATGATAACAGGTGACTTTCCCAATGGATTTCCCGTCACCTGATCTGCATTTACAGAAAGGCGACAATTGTGCGCTGATAACCGTCAAACTATCAACCTACGTAGACATTGCTGTGCCTCAACCACTTTCATTCTATTTATTTTTCACTGATGGAGCCTCTTATTGGGACACCATGGGCCGACCTTGACTGAAATAGACGTTGGAGTTCCAGCTATACAGTTCATGATATTGGTAGCTTTATATAGGAAATACGCCGTATAATATATAGTATATGTATCTATGCTTAGAATTTAATTTCAACTTTTGCATCTTCACAACGTTGCCATTGAAAACAAAAATTGGTAAATATTCAGCTAAATATGAAGACTGAAACATTTAACCTCGTCTAAGTGAGGGAGTTTAATAACATCTTCCTTATGCATCTACTTCATTTAAGCTATGACCACCAAATCACGTACAAAAGGCACATACCAGAAAAGAATTCTAAGAACCATCATGGTGGTTGAAGTTAACTTGCTAATGACAAGGGGATGAGCTTTACGCCTGGATTTATCGTGGAACAAAAAGATACTACCAGGCGGTAAATGGCTGGCCCATTTTTTAATCTGGAAGACCAAATAGAGCGCCCAACGTGGGGCTCGAACCCACGACCCCGAGATTAAGAGTCTCGTGCTCTACCGACTGAGCTAGCCGGGCTTGTTAAATACTATAAAGTGCATTTGAAGTATTGTAGTAGTTACTATAAACAGCAATCCATCTTTTAGACAAAGGTATAGTTAAGGCTTGCTTGTCACAGCAGATAACATTCTGTGAACTACCTATTCTACTAATCTGAACATGTGTTGGTTTTCCTTGAAGAATGTTGCTTTTTGCATTCTCTATCTCAGTATTTCCTTAACCGAATCTTAAGGTCTCCATTATATTTACATACATCGTATTCTAAATGCTCCATATTTTAAAAATCTTCGGTTAAAGTTTTTTGGGAGGAGACAACAAAAGACCTCATTTAAACCGCCAAACTCTTGAGTGTTTGCCATTCCCTTGATCATTCAAACGTGTCTGGAATCACGATGTCACGGAGGACCCGCCTCACTGGACAGGTCAATTGTAACGTGTTTTGCGGTATCATTTTGAGAGAGAGAGAGAGGGAAACGAGAAGTATTATTTTGTTGTCTGTAAGAAGCTCAGAAGCGTTTTATTTTACTATTATTTTCTTTGGGGATAGATGAATAATAATGAATATTATTAATGAAGTTGATCCTCGGCATGAGTAATTAAAATGAGAATATAGACTCATGCCAATATAATAAGGTTGAATCCACTTGAGTTTCAATAGATGTACAATAAGATTTCGTATAGGGACAATCGGATGCTCACGGATGGAGAATAGCTGACCCAAATTTGATTCGGGACTAAATAGAGCGCCCAACGTGGGGCTCGAACCCACGACCCCGAGATTAAGAGTCTCGTGCTCTACCGACTGAGCTAGCCGGGCTGCATGAAACCATGACATGCACTCAAAACATTTTAATTATGGACAATAGGTATAAAAGAATTCGTAAACTCTGGACTTTTTTCTTATCGCTTTGGGATGCATTTCATGTTTTGCATTGGTCTTCTCATTTTTATCATCTAATGTGAATCTAATAGCTTTGATAAAATTTTATTTGTCGCATTCTACATCAGTGGTTCGCAGATTGGCTGCTCTAAGATTCTACTGTGAAATCAAATCTGCGGATATAAGACACCAACATTTAATTACCATCGAGTCGAACGAGTGGAGAAGACAGCTGCACCATATGAACCCCCTTTTGGACTTCAGTCTCACCAAATATAACTAAAATCTTTATTTTCTGTTTGGTTTTGTTGCAGTTCTTCGTGGAGGCGAAGGATGCCACAGAAAAGACTGCGAAAAAAAACACATCTAAACATTTAGGAAAAAATATTACATCTATTTTAAGAGACAAGATCACAGTACGCAGCTAAAGTCGGCCTTGGGTTTCTGTTACGCTCCTAGTCTTTTTTTCAGGAAATAAATGAATCACTCATAAATAATATTAATGAAAAACCAGTAAAGAAAATCATGAGCATATAAAAGTATGTATGACATACTGCATGAATATGCTTACGTAAGTGTAATCACACATACACGTATATCGATGCATTTACCCCTTAAGTCTAGTCTCTTAAACCAAGACCATATTTATGGACTTCCAAGAAAATATGTTCAGTTGGTACTTCCAGCAAGGACATTAAAATTACAGAGAACTTTACATATCTTGATAACGTAGTGCATGACCCTAGCCAGTCAAATCAGGGTCAATAATTGGATTGACCTCGAAGCAGAAACTATGAATACACGCGATATGAATATATGGAGGTGTTAGTGTCTGTGCAGAAGTACCTACTGCGTGCATTAAAAATCATGACACTGCTAATTTTACTGTATGGAAACGAAACGTGAACTTGGAATCTCGACTTGATGCCTTTTGGAAAAGGATCTTGCATTAGTCAGCAGTATCACATGTCCACCCAACAAAAGCATCACGAGAATGGTTTAGGATCAGTTACTTCCAGTCTAAGTCCTCCAACTCAGGCTATACACACACTTGGCTTCACACAGATGACCCACCAAGTTTCTCCTCTAAAGACAACCCTAAATGGAGGAGGCCGGTGGTACGACCTAGGAAGTTTTGGAATATGAAACTCAACCAAATCATGAAGTAAAGATGGGTTTATTGTTTTTTCTCTTTTCTAGGTATTCATCTCTTCATCTCCATCTCTGTATTTCTTTCATATCTACCATCATTTCTTTTTTCTCTCAAATGCAGTTAAATGTTTTACATATTTACAACTACTTTTCAAGATGTGCAAAAAATCAGCCAAATGGAAGGACTGACTCTTTAACCTTATCTAAGCGAGCTGCTTAGATAAGCCCATTGAAACCACTTAATTAAATTGCCCTTTGGCATATGGTAAGTAAATCTAACAAAGAATTTCCACTATTATCATCTGAATGAGCTTGTATCTTGTGAATTATTGATGCTTTTCGCATAGGTCTATCTAGAGACTAATGATAACTGCTGATAGTGAATGACTCCCAGATTTAGATCTTGAAATGTAAACAGAGCGCCCAACGTGGGGCTCGAACCCACGACCCCGAGATTAAGAGTCTCGTGCTCTACCGACTGAGCTAGCCGGGCTTATTGCTATCTCAAGTATGGAGATAAATGAGTTGCAATGGATGTGGTTATCCCATTTATGCTGCAGATAGATATAGGAAGGTCCCTGTTTGGTGCAGAAAAATGTGAGCCAAGTACTTCATCCATCTGAACTCGGGCAAATTAGTATTATCATATATTATGAATATCATTTATCCTCGATTTTACTTTTGTCATAGATTCCAAACTAGTTACCACAAGATTCACTACCGTCGGACCGAACATCATGAAGAGCATCTCATAAAAGAAGAGATATAATGATTACTTGCCTTACATACTTAACAATGTTCATTTGATTTTTAAGCTAATTCATATATTACTTGTAAACACGCGTTATTTACTTATTGATTATTATATCTATTGAGCATATAACTTGTATGTTTTGTTTTGAGCAGCAGTGTTCAACAGATAAAAAAAAAAAAAAAAAACTAATGCAAGATCCTTTTCCAAAAGCATAAAGTCAAGACCAAGTTCACGTTTCGTTTCCATACCATAAAACTAACAATGTCAAGATTTGGGACGCACACAGTAGGTATTATTGCACAGACACTAGTATCTCAATGTACTCTTATTGCGTGTATTCATAGTTTCTGCTTCCAGGTCAATCCAATTATTGACTTCCTGATTTGACTGGCTAGGGTCATGCACTACGTTATCAAGATATGTAAAGTTCTCTATAACTTTAATGTCCTTGCTGGAAGTACCAACTGAACAAGTTCTCTTAGAACTCCATGAATATGGTCTTGGTTTAAGAGACTAGACTTAAGGGGTAACTGCATCGAGAACAGCCAATAGAATCTCAGTAACAGACAAAAAAGAAAGAAAAAAAATAAAAACATCATAGATATACGTGTATATGTGATTACACCATATCTGTGTATATGTGATTACACCTACTTAAGCACACTCATATGCAGTATGTCATAATGACTGTTAAATGTTCATAATTTACTTTACTTTTTTATTATTCATTTGTGATCTCATTTACTGCCAAACAAACGACCAGGAGCGTGACAGAAACCCAAAGCCGACTTTAGCTGCGTACTGTTATCGTGTATCTTAAAATAGATATAATATTTTTTCCCAAATGTTTAGATGTATATTTTTTCCGTAGTCTTTTATGCGGCATCCTTCGCCTGCTCCATGAAGAACTGCAACAAAACCAAACAGAAAATAAAGATTTTAGTTATATTTGGTGAGACTGAAGTCCAAAAGGGGGTTCATATGGTGCAGCTGTCTTCTCCACTCGTTCGACTCGATGGTAATTAAATGTTGGTGTCTTATATCCGCAGATTTGATTTCACAGTACAATCTTAGAGCAGCCAATCTGCGAACCACTGATGTAGAATGCGACAAGTAAAATGAGATCAAAGCTAAAAGATTCACATTAGATGATAAAAATGTAGAATATAGATACAAAACATGAAATGCATTCCAAAGAGATAAGAAAAAAGTCCAGATGGACGAAATAGGTAGCTTACAGTACTGAGTTACAAACTCTTCTATACCTTTTGTTCATAATTAAAATCTTTTGAGTGCTTATCTTAATTTCATATAGCCCGGCTAGCTCAGTCGGTAGAGCACGAGACTCTTAATCTCGGGGTCGTGGGTTCGAGCCCCACGTTGGGCGCTCTATTTAGTCCCGAATCAAATTTGGGTCAGCTATTCACCATCCGCGAGCATCCGACTGTTCCAATACGAAAGCTGATTGTATATCTATTGAAACTCAAGTGGATTCAACCTTATTATAATGGTATGAGTGTTTATTCTCATTTTAATTGCTCATGCTGAGGATCAACTTCCTTATTCATTATTATTCATCTATCCCCAAAGAAAATAATAGTAAAATAAAACGCTTCTGAGCTTCTTACAGACAATAAAAAATACTTTTTTTCCCTCTCTCTCAAAAGGACACCGCAAAACACGTTACAAGTGACCCGTCCAGTGAGGCGGGTCCTCTTTAAATGTCGTTTTGTTGTCTCAAGAAAAAAAAAAAAAAAAATTAACCGAAGATTTTTAAGATTAGGAAACTTCATAGTAGAACAGGTGGTTCACTGAATGTTATGTTCTGTGAAAAGCTTCTTCAGTACCTTTGTCTACAATACTAAAAAGTTATAATTACTAATACAATTTTTCGTTGTATAAAACACCAAGCCCGGCTAGCTCAGTCGGTAGAGCACGAGACTCTTAATCTCGGGGTCGTGGGTTCGAGCCCCACGTTGGGCGCTCTATTTGGTCTTCCGGATCAATAAATGGGCTAGCCTTTTACCACCTGGAAGAATCTTTTTGTTTCACGATGAACCCAGCCGTAAAGCTCTTTTCATTAGCAAGTTAACTTCAGCCACCATGATGGTTCTTAGAATTCTTTGCTAGTGTATGTGCCTTTTGTGATTGATTTAGTTAAGTCATAGCTTAACTGAAGATGCATAAGTTAGATGCTAGTAAGCTGGCTGACTTAGATGAGGTTGCTTGGTTCATTCTTCTCATTATGCTGAATTTTTACTCAAGCTCAATGACAACGTTGTAAAGATTCAAAAGAAGTTGAAATGTCATTTTTCAGTACGATAAATGATAAAAATATAGTTAAAAAAATATGTAACCATAGTTACATATAGTGTAGTTTATACGGCGCATTTTCTATATAAAGCTACCAATATGATGAACTGAATAGCTGGAACTTCAATGTCATTTTGAGTCATGGCCTTCCCATGGTGTCCCTATAAGCTCATCCATAATCACAATGTCTTCAATCTCCATTTTTTTAGTAACTTTACCATTGCTAATTCCATTATCATCATAATCACTACCATTTTTTTGATAACTAATATTGTAAGAGTAATTAGAAGTAATATAACTATTATCCATATTCTTTTCGATACCTATATCATTGCCTTCAAAAGGATAGAAATAAGGAAAATTAAGAGAAAAGGATGAGTAATAACAAGACACAATTGGTTCATGTTGGTTCTATACTGCATGGCTTCTGGTAGAACCGATTTGAATACATGATAAATTGCCCTCATTCAGTTCGTAGTCCTGAATGCTTGTCGTAGAATCATGACTCGTATCCTGTATAGTCTGCTTGACATTTATTACGCACGCATAAATATTGCCACTCATAGAGATAATAATCTATTTAAAGATGTCATAGTCTGTTATAAAGATTATAATACCGATTAGAAAAGTTTGGTCAAAAATATGGGATTAGATTTACTTTGTAAAAAAAAAAACAATACAAATTTTCCTTACCAAAAATGTTTTTACATCAATTAATCAAATGTATATAATACACACTCTGTTGCACAATTAGCATTTCTTTTTCTTTCATATATAGCTTCATACATGCCTTTCGCCAATGTAAATAAAATTTCCAGACCAGATTCCGTTTAAAGCACTGGATCTGGGAATTTGTTCGTTTTTTCCCATTCTTTCTTTCTATTTCTTTTTATAATCCAACTTTTGTGGCCTAACAGATAAGACAAGAAAACTGTAACTATTAGCCTGGCCATCACGCGGAGTTTTGTCATTCTTACTGCCTCAGCAATGCCATCGAACTGATTAAATCATGTCACGCTTAATTTCACATGATATCCGTTTCTGTCTTTAAAGTGCGGACTGTTACCCAAATAAATCTACATCGAGTGGCAAATTTGTTCCAAGCTGAAAGCTGAACAATGTTCATTTTACAAATATAGAAAAAGTATAAGAATGTATATCTACTGCGCATATATACATGTATTTCCAACGGAGATATATAGTCGAAACCGGTCAAATGCAGTACATCTCGCTTTGATTTATTCTTTCTCATATCCTTTTTCTATATTATTCCAAGCTACTGCAAATGTTATATCCTTTCGATACTGTACTGGAAATATCCTCATAATGCTACGGTATAAATGGAATCAACAAAATATAATTACATATGCATCTGCAGAATAACTGCAATGTATATCATCGACATTCTCTGTTGAAATATAAATAAAGAACAAAGTTTGTCACAGAACAATTATGATATTATCAGATTTTTTTTCTACATTTTGATAGAAGGCAATAAAACTGTAAGAATGTATTACATTGTTAAGGTAATTTTCGTCTGGATCTTATAATATCAATTGATATCTGAAGTATGGAAATATCCGTGTGACATTATTCACGCATACAATAAGACTAGATTGTACGCGTTGGTGAGCACCTGGTCCAAATATACGGCTGGTGGACTAAATGGAGCGCCCAACGTGGGGCTCGAACCCACGACCCCGAGATTAAGAGTCTCGTGCTCTACCGACTGAGCTAGCCGGGCATATAAGAATTGACTTTTGCAATCAATAGTTTCTTGCAAGTCTTAAATCTTATTTTTCGCAAAAAAAAAAAAAATGATATCGATATTCTGACCTAACTGATTTTGATTATATTCACTAATTGATTAAAACTATAAATTAACCATTATTTGGCGTATCAGTGATACTACCATATCGGTTTTTAACTTAACATACTAGCTGTCATAAAAAGCTGATAGTTATTCTAACCTACACAAACGAGAGAATAAAGAATCTAAGGCGAGCCGCATTGCATGATTTCTGTAGAAACCAAATTAGATATAAGAAGTTTGTCGTAGGTATGACTTAGGATACGCTGCTAAAGGAAGGAATAGCAAGCATTCGCCTTTTATTCTGTTATCGTCTCTTTTGTCTTTTAATGCGGATTTCGTTTGGTGAAGTTCAGGAGTATTATCTGTTCCTTTACTGACTGTAGTAGTTTGTTATAATCATTAGTATTATAATGATAATCATTATATTCTAGTCGAATAATACTTCGTTTGGTGAAATGTTGCTGATGTTGAACTCTTGTTCAAATTAGTTAACAGATCTAATCACATTTGCGTTTTTTTTCTAAATGATTCCATCTCATCCTTTCGTGAGACTTTTTGCGTCTTGCAAAACTGCAGTGCAGCTGACATCACCACACCGACGCGACAGAAGTACCATAAGATTGGCTCAGATTTTCTTTCTTTTATCCAATTAGAAAAACTAATTGCGCCTTCATGTTCATTTCCCTCCTTAAGGTCGAAAGCAATACTGGCTAAATTTTCTGGAGAACGCACTAACTGTTGGAGGAAGGCCCTTAAGAAGCCAAGCTACCGGGCCCCCAGATCTAAGGATCCGCCCTAGGATAAAAGGAAGCATTAGGAGAGCGTGCGATTCAGATAGGAAAATTCAAGTTAATATGGTCTTATGAATTCTGTTTTATGTAAAATGCTTGTTTACTACAAGTGGCAGAGAGCGCCTATGTGTCAGTCTGTGAGTGTGTGATGCCTGCGTCCACACTGTCCAGATATAGGTAGATGTGTGTATATGCCTGTGCGCGTGCGAACGTGTATGCATGTGCGTCTAAATAACTGTGCTTATGGAAATACTTGCTTGAATGTGCTACGAGTATATAAGAATATGAAAATGTATGCATATCAATACATCTGTATGCATACGATTACCTATATATGTAATTGTATTTTTATTGCTTTTCTGGACTTTCGCTTTCCCTTCATTCTCATGTACTTTAATTTTCCCTTTCCTACACGCCGTCCTTTTTCATCTTCGTCCGAGATAATGTTTTCGCAAGCTGTTTCTTCGCTTGCTTTTTTTTTCTCTATTTTCGTCTTTTGTTCTCTCTCCGAGTCTATTCCATTTATTTTGCCTTCTCGCTCGTTCCCTTACATGTTCATTACTTTGCGTCTCTACTTGGGCAAAACTAGACCAAACATGCATGAAATGATATGAGCAAACATTTATGCGCGTCAGTTTCGTGTGCAATATTCGTTAAATGCGACTTAAATAAACTTAATTCGATTGCTGGCTCTACTACGATGAGCTTTTCGTCAGGTTTTGTCAGGGGCCAAACAGGTGCCTACGGACGGTGAGCGGTTGGCCCAAATAGACACGGCGGACGAAACAGAACGCCCATTAAGAGACTCGTGCTCTACCGACTGAGTTAGTAGAACTTATTTGAGGAAAATTCATTAAATATTTCTGTCCGTGACCGAAGGTTCAACGTGCATTTATTATAGTATTTTTGAGATCCTTAGATCTGTTGACTGCTGAATATGCGATGGAGCATCATTTTTCTCATAAACATAACCGACCACAGATCAGAAACATATAAATTATTTTTCACTCGGAAGTACGCCGACATATATACGTACATACAAACATGTGTGAGTATATATATACACATTCGTGTAGTATATACATGTATGTATGTACATGTTAATACATGTATGTATATGTTAATCATGTATGTATATGTTAATACATGTATGTATTTACATGTATATACTAAGACATATGCACACACACACACACACACACACACACACACACACACACACACACACACACACACACACACACACACATATATATATATATATATATATATATATATATATACACATATACATACATACATACATACATACATATATATATATATATATATATATATATATATATATATATATATATATATATACATACATGTATATATATATATGTGTGTGTGTATGTGTGTATACCTAGATAAATACGACGGAAAGGCAAAGTCGCAGTTTATATAATACTATGAGCGGACGCTACAGACGCTGTCTACTAGAACGTTTGGTATTAGGTCATGGTTGACTGGCGTCGCCCGTAGCAGCTTCCAAGGAGGGACTGATTTTACGTATTACGTTTCTATCTACTGTTCTTAGCATATGTTATCAGGTCCAACCATGTGTTTGGAAGACTAAATATAGCGCCCAACGTGGGGCTCGAACCCACGACCCCGAGATTAAGAGTCTCGTGCTCTACCGACTGAGCTAGCCGGGCTTACATAGAACAGTGGAATTGCAGTGTTTGTTATATTTGCAAAAGTTTTAAGAGAAATAGAGAAATAAGTGAAATACCCGAGTTTTCACTTAGAATATCTGTAGCATTTTTAAAAACTAAGATAACTTAGTATAGCTAGTAATTTGGCATAGTTATACTCGTCCCAGCCCTATCTCCTCCCTCCCTGGAACTCCCGAATAAGCAGCTCCCTACTCGAGCCTCCCCATTCTCACAGCTCCCTGTCGGTTCCTCCGCCCCTTTTGCTACAGCAACCTCTGTACCACCCCTCTGCGACTTAAAGGAACTTGAATCAACTAATCGCTGGCTCTACCCCCATGAGCTTTTCGTCAGATTTTGTCAAGGGCCAAACAGGTGCCTGCGGACGGTGAGATAAATGAAATTGTAATGTTTTACTTTGGTTTACATTTACTCCTATCTGTGTAACCATTGATTCCTCAGCATTAAACGTATCAGCTACTTTTTATCAAGGGACAAACAGAGGCTTGTGTGAAACCTTTCTCCTATCTGTCACTGTCTGTCTTCTACCTCTTACTCTCTTTCTCCTCCTCCACCCTCTCACTCTCTCCCTTCTCCCTCTCACTCTTTCTCCTCCCCTTTCCCCCTCTCACTCTTTCTCCTCCCCTTTCTCCCTTTCACTCTTTCTCCTCCTTTCCCTTCTAACTGTTTCCTACTTTTCTCTCTCACTATCTTCCTTTCCTTCTTTTTTCCTTGCATTTATGTTTTCTGTATATTTCCACCTCCCTTCTTTTTTATCAATTAATTTCTCTTTTCGCTATGCAATTTCTCATGACTCTTTCTTCCAACTTTTTTCATCGTTACCATAAGTACTTGATTCCGTTCTTATGACTAGTCTATCCTAATGATAACGAAAAGCTGGGTGTTGCTAAATGATAACTAGTACTTAAATATCATGTAATTTCAAAAAGCACTTACACCACTACTACTACTACTTTATTCTTCCTTAAGAGCGTGGATAGGGTTATAAGACATATTTCCCTATTTTCTTTTATGGAGCAAGAAGGGTCTGCATATCTTGGTTCTTATTCCTTCAACATGCACCAGAGGAAATCGTCATATGGACGCTGTACTCTTCAAGGATTCTGAATGCGGATATTCTTAACGCATTGGAGGGTGATCGGATGCCCAAATAAAAGTTTGACGAACTAAATAAAGCGCCCAATATGGGGCTCGAACCCACGACCTCGGGATTAAGAGTCCTAGTATTTACCAAGCCTTTACTGCTACTCATCGAACATATTCTATCAATTTCGAAGTTTTTTTTGTAATCTTGCTAATCGATTATTTCTGTAAATATTATTTTCGGCGGAATAACTATATCATTACCACGAGTTTTTTCGTTTTTTTTTAATCACTGTAATAGTTACCATTACAATACCAATAGATATTAAAACAAAAAGAAAAGAGAAGAGAGACAGATAACAAGAAAAAGAAGGTATTGCATGATTTCTGTAGGAACCAATTTAGATATGAAAAGTATTTTCCGATTCACTTCGCTTTAGTCTTGGAAGCCCATCGTAAGGTTATGACTTATGACGTACTACTACAGCGAAGAAAAGCAGTCCTTCGTCTTTTATTGTTATTGCAGATTTTATCTACTTTTGTGCGCAGATTCTCTTTGACGAAGTTCATTAGTATCATCTTCCCCTTCGTTGAGAAGACTTGTATTGACTGTTGTATTATATTCAGAGTCCGATCGCTGGCAAAAACATTTAAAGAGATGGTATCTCAAATCCTTCTAAAGTCTTTATAAATGCAATGTAGCTGGTATCTTCTTACCGATACGACGTGAATACCGTGGCATTGGCTCAGGTGATATTTATTTCATTCTATCAGGGTTTTTTTATTCCACTAAATGAGTTTTTTGCACTCTGATGCTACGACTCCACTCCTGAGTTGAGATGTATCAGAACACGCGATTCAGGAAGGAAAGTTCTC
>NC_091575.1:18728381-18730881 GCF_042767895.1 Penaeus vannamei
TCAGGGAGGCAAAACTGCACGGCGGAAGGAGAAATAAAGTGAAGCTAAATTTGCAAGGGGAAGAATAAGTAAACAACAGTTAATGGATTGGCAAGGAATTACATAGCCGTAAGGTTTGCAGAGAAGCCGAAAATCTTCAAATTACTGGTCCTTGAAAAAAGGCTCTCTTACTTTCTTAATTTGCCTTTGCGATCTCTGTAGGAATATAGCCAACGGGTGGATCATTATTTTACGAAAGAATTTTATAACTTTTTTATTTCTTTACTTCATCTAAATTATGCGTTAAGCTAGGTTTTATTATTAGAGAAACAAGTGTCTGGTATCTGGCAAACTAAATAGAGCGCCCAACGTGGGGCTCGAACCCACGACCCCGAGATTAAGAGTCTCGTGCTCTACCGACTGAGCTAGCCGGGCTTATTAATATTTGGAAATGGTGAGGCTTCTTAATAATTTTAAACTAATTTAGGAGATCGGCAGGTAATGCTAATATCTGTAAAAACAAATGACAATAGTTTTAGTGCATGGGTGTGTGTTTGTATATACGTATATCTATGTATATATCGTTGTATATTTTTTCATGGATAAATATGCACACACACACACACACACACACACACACACACACATACATACATACATATATATATATATATATATATATATATATATATATATATATATATGTATATATATATATATAATGTATATATATATATGTGTATACATACATTTATTATTTTTCATATAAAAATACTTGACGCAAAATGTCGCTATAAAAGTTCTCCCTATTTTTCCTAAAACTTTATACCGGTTGCTCTTTCTTTATGGAAACAAAGGGGAGGGACAGAGAAATACTTCCAGCCGAAGTAGTAAATGGCAGCGGAAAGGTTGAGGGTCACTGCCTTGGACGAATTAAGCGCAACCCTCCATGGATAAGGAAATTCCATAGAGCTAGGAAGAGCAGAAAAGGATATATAGTCAGAGAATGAATAAAAAAGAGGGGGAAGAAGAGAGAGAGAGGGATAGAGTGCAGTAAAGGTGAAAAAACGTAAAAATATATACATCCAAAATTGGATAAACTGATATATTTCATATACTGCATATATGTATGTGTGTGTGCATATAGGTAGATGGATATCCACAGGCAGGAAGGCAGTAGTTTTCTGATAACCTGACAATATTGGTTTTACTTTTTAATGATTAAAAAAGTGATCCAATCCAAGATTAAACATCCATTCATCATGTATAAGAAAATCATTAAAACATTAAATAATATTTATATTCTTATTTCAACTGACCTGGTTTATGTTACATATTTGAATTAAGTTGTGAGTATATTCCAAAATCAAATCATAATGAAAAACGAAAAAACTTGTAAAGATTATATTTTTGTTAACACAAAATCTTTGGTCTAGCCATGATTCCCCATTTCCGCCACCCTTAACTCAAGGAATGGTTACGGACTTAAAACAAATAATAACACTATAATAATAATAATAATAATAATAATAATAATAAATGAGCGACAGGGGTCAAGCTAAAAAGGGGAATATCTGCCTTTTTTCTCCCACAGCGTACGCGCATTTTCATGGAATAATTCAATTCATAAATGTGTGTGTATATGTGCGTGTGCGTGCGTGCGTGTGTGTGTGTGTGTGTGTGTGTGTGTGTGTGTGTGTGTGTGTGTGTGTGTGTGTGTGTGTGTGTGTGTGTGTGTGTGTTTGTTTGTGTGTGTGTATGTGTTTATAGACGTAAAACATATGCAGACACATCTGAGTATGTGTATATAAAACTATAGATGCACATATCTGGATGTATGGTACTGTTTGTACACGTATATACATAAAGATATATCCAGTATGTCATACAGATAAGATAGATATACTTACTTTTTTACTTGTTATTCTTTATTTAGGTGTCACGTTACATAAAATACATTTTTTTCTTGATTTTTTTACATGCTTGCAACCAGTTCTTAAGGGCTTACCCAGACACTACCTGCATAACATAAAATAGTTATAACTAAAACTATAGTACAATGGATATATAATAACACATACAAAAGCACAAAACGTGTACAGCACAAAAAGTGTACAGCACAAAAATCAAGGTTTAAAAGTTAGATAAAAGTTTGGATAAATGTTAATGCTGGATAAAAGTCTGGATAAATATTTACAAGGCTACCTTTCTTTTATGGAAGGCAGTTGCTACAAAATGTATGGAGGCTGTAAGAATTTGTCTGTTTTGCAAAACGAAACTTAATTTCTCCAATGAATTCATAGTGAAAAAATGTGGGAGTATATGTTGACATTCTCCTAGAAAAGGCTGTCTGACATCTTTATACAAGGGACAACAAAAGAGGAAATGAATTTCATCTTCCTGATTCAGGTCGCTAAACTCTTCAACAGATTGACCGTGAATTTCGCGACAGATACTGTTGTATATATTGTTCTGTGTGAAACGCGCTTTTAAACGTTCTGTTATGTCGCAGTTTAGGTTT
>NC_091575.1:18738381-18740881 GCF_042767895.1 Penaeus vannamei
TGTGTGGGCGGAGCATACTTTTGAAATTACTTGAAATTCAGCAGAAAAGAAAAAAAAATCAAAGAATTGCAAGATATTAGTGATAAGGATGCAGATAAAGTCCATAGACTTGACATTTTAGTACTCTGCTAATTCTCAGTAAAGATAAATATCAGTTATTATTTCCCTCTTCGTAATGATAAGCTGCAGTACACAAAAATAAAAACATATCTGTCTGTCTCATAGATGTACATTTATCTATCCTGAAGGTATGCCTGCCTATACTGAGAAACATGTATTGTACGTATGTATGTCTGTATAATGATTAATCTTTGTATGTACCTCAAGTTTTTCTTTGGACTTCGGTTTGATTTATCTCAATGATTCGACTTCGTTTGGGCGGCCCGCTTAGTCTTCCAAATATGTTATTAAGATAGACTAAGTGCTCCACCCACCGAAAATACGAATTCCTTATTCTTATATATGTATATGTATATATACATATATATATATACATATACATATATATATATATATATATATATATATATATATATATATATATATATATATATATATTTTTTTTTTTTTTTTTTTTTTTTTTTTTTTTTTTTTTTTGTCAGTAACCGGAACGCCCACACTTTTATAATTTATTTGATGCTGACTTGTGGTTGCTGAAAAAAAAACGGGCCATCGAAGTTTGTTCAGACGTACAAAGTTTAGAAAAAAAGTCGTCTTTCTTTGTTTCAAATAAAAAGTTATTAGAAAACCATTAAACTCCTTCGCATGCTGGTATGATTTTTAAATAGAAGTAAAAGAAGATTATAGAAGATTCGTATAAAACGGAAAAAGTACCTGACTCTTCTACGACTCATAAATCATTCACTCTCCGCTTCGCAAGGGTGTAGAATCAAATGCATTCCTCAGATTTAACCGTTTTTCCCCTTCTTTCTTTCTTTATTACACCCATTGTTCTTCCTATGAAAAGTGTATATTGAAATTTTGCATCTTATCGCATCCGCCGGGAGTAAGCTGCATGTTCACATAGTATCTGAATTTTATAAAACAATTCCAATAATCACTACTATATTTACTTGTCTTAGTTCCCACCCCACCGCATCATCCCACGGCTGTGTAAGCATGTTTCTCTACGACATGTCCCCTTGGATATGGAACGAACAAGTACCTGTAATATTTCAACAAAGTTAGATAAACTACCTTTTCTTGGATATTTTAAGTTTGAAAAGTTGCATCGTAACAGTACATTTTTTTTTTTTTTTTAAGATATTCATCTCACTAAAGTCTATACAATTTAATATGACTCGGACACTTTGGAAATTCTTATCATGTCGTTTCAAAAACCCTCATTATGGGCTTTTAATATTGCCCGTATATTACCCACACATCTTACCCTTATAGAATGAAATGTACTTGGTGTACTGGTAAAAAAGCACATAAACATTTTTATTTTATATATGACCATCATATAAAACATACCATTGGATTCACAATTAATGAACAAACGAATCTTTAACTCAAACATACGTGAAATGTTAATGATTAGTATCGCGCTCTGATTGGCTGGCCGGAGACAAAGATTATATAGTAGTATACAATCCTTGCCGGAGTGTACCCAACGAGTTCTAATACTGTGCACGTGAAGTGCAAACGTCCTCGAGAACGGATCAAAGTGTTAGTGGTTTCGAAGATGCTTCAGTTCCCACAGAAAACACCATGTATATTATTCCCTTGTGTTCTTTCCTCCACAATCCCATGGCTGCCTGTTTCCAACGCCAAGATTACTCTTTATTCTTGTAAATGTGATACTATTTTATTAAGTCATACAGGGATGAACTCTCCATTTTTTCGTGTGTAATAAAAAAGTATAGGAGCCATCTGTGTGAGCGTGCACTTAACCAAACCGAGGTTAACGTTAGGAAGCGTCTCTAATGTGTCCAGGGTGCCAGTGCTTCAAAGTCTCACAGGTGGGACAAGGTCGCCGTTTTTCTACGTTTGTGTGAGAGTTCCTGGCGTTAAATAGGATCATCTCATCACAGCATCTACATTTCATACTGGAAACCAGTTTTTTTTTTATTTCACAATGAGTAGCCGAACAGCTACTTATAATGAAAAGAAAAAAGTAAAAGAACGAATACAGTCGTTGGCAAGTAAATCTTCAAAATATAAAGCAAGAAAAGAAAAGTAGCCTTTATTTCCAATTTAACCTAAGTAATGTTACCCTAAACAAATGTAGATTGAAGCTAATCCAGTAATTCCCATCATTGTTTTCCAGTGTTGACGACACAGACGCACGTAGTCCTTTCTGGTATAGAGCTTCTTTTCCTATTCCATAAATCACTATTGCTCGAAACTAATTAAACAAGATTCACTGGGCCAAATGACAAACGACAGAATGAATGTGATTTCATCGATAACTAAACATTCCAAGGAAAACAGAATATTTATTTGTTTGTTTGTTGATTCGTCTATGGTGATTCGCATGATTGTAGTTACGCATTTC
>NC_091575.1:18745881-18748381 GCF_042767895.1 Penaeus vannamei
GATTCAGGAGCTCACACCACACTCTTATCACGCCAAGTAAGTAGTGCCATAAAGAATAACTATTTATACTGGATATATTCGACCGCCGCAATGAGTTCTTTATTATGAGTAAAAAAGGCGAAAAGACTCCGTACTCTCAAGTAATGACGAGGCCAACAATACACAGACACAATCAGAATACAGTCATACGCAACGTAACAAACAAAAAACACAGATGACTGAAAAGACGGCTCCATCTTCGTCATTGGACATCGGGCACAAAATACACAGCTTTACAACACAGTTTATTGCAGTAGAAATCAACACACCCCATGGTCCCATCGCCATTGCTACCAACTACCTTCCCCCATTGGCCGCTACATATCTGACCAGGATGTTCTACGTGTAACCGACATAATATTCGGAGACCGGATTGCGCGATACAGATATTTGGCGACTTCATATATAAAACTACACGATCCAGCTACGCAAGTAAAAATATACAACTACAGCTACACAGCTTCACACTGCACAAACATCGGTCTACACCTTCCTACACGCATAAACACCTGGTTCGGAACCGCTCACCTTAACATTAACCTAAAACAAGGACACATCCCATCTAGCAATCACTTCCCATCATTGCCACACTACCCACAAACCTTCACAATGACACCCACACACACCGAAAATTTAAGCGTCCAGACGGATATCTCTTTCAGAAATCCCTCATACATATAAAAGCACACGCACATATTACTACCATATTCTCAGCGGATACGTATACATGCTTCAAAATCTGCTACGACGACATGCACACATCCTCACAGCAAGAACATAAATATACCACCACAGAAGGACACTGTATTCAACTATTAGAAAATGTATCACTCTTCATCACTCTCAATACTATTCAGGCAATTCCGAATGACAAAACCCCAAGGGAATCATAGATATAGTGAGAGAAATCATGGGATCAAGCAAACAAGTCACAATCTACGACGAACGAGACAATAAAACACAGCTCACAGGGCATAGGAACTTGCCTTAGACCGCTAGTTCCCAACCTTTGCTATTCTATGACCCCCGAACAATATATATTAATCACCTTGCCCCCGTCCAATGTCTGTTATCTTTTCAGATTCAGTTATTACTAGTTAAGAATAGTTTAGAGGTGTAAGTAGCTATAAAACAAGAACAATTTATGGGAATAATTTAACACACCCTCAGATGTGCTTGCTCTTTACATGCAACCAATTAGAACCTGTTGAAATATTTTTTTTTCGCTTTGCTTCAAGCTTGGAACTAGAGTGATATATTCCGGCGACCAATCAGAGCGCGATACTCCTCGATGTATTTCACTCCCGTCGCAGGGATTTCTATTTTCATTAATTACGAATCGTGTCGTGTGTTTCTTGATAAAAAATCAAATATAAAAAATATATAAAATGTTTGTGCAGTATATCAGGTACATGGTCACTCCATTAGGCAAAATTTGAAGTCGATATTGAAAAAGATTATCAGTTATTGACGTGGTACTGACTTGGGTGGGATGGATATCTTCAAAATCAATCTGTAAGATTATGGATCAACCTTATACATTTATCATTATTACTGAAAAGATTGTATTATTTAATTTGTTGATATATTATAGGAATTATCTAGTTTTTTTATATGTGGACCTCACTCGCGGGGGATAAGAAAAGATGCAAAGGTGCAAGAAATTATGCTTCCTCCTTCCATATGAATGTATGGATGTAGAGTAAAAAAGTCTGTATCTGAAAATACATTTGGAAATTGTCTTGTGAAGCAAGGAAAGATCTATATAAATATACAATGTGACGTGTAACAGTCAGATACTTTTCTACTTTATTTCCATGTTCCGTAATTTTTGTTTCCAATTAAAAAAGCCTTCTAACATTTTAAGTAGTTTAATGGTTTTCTAGGAACTTTATATGTGTAATACAAAAAACATTTTTTTAACGAAACTTTGTCAGAACATACTTCGATAATCTCTTGCTCGTGGTTTGTTGCGACCAAGAGTTTAATCGAAGTATTTTAGGGTTTTGAATGCTACAAAAAGGCTTTGAAACGCAGCAATCGCACTCACTATTTACCAGCCTTTCTCCTTGCTCGAAGTCTCGGAGGAAAGGTTCAAATGCTTGACAATAAACAAACAGCATATACCTAAAAACTAAGGACATACATGTCTCCCATAATAGGGGTTCATAGCACACATAGCTACTTCAAAATGTTATTGCTACAAAATTTATTGACAACTTTCCAGACATCAAACCAACATGATGTTACTATCAACACTGTCTATACTAAACAACGCTGATTTCCGGTCTCCAGCACCATACAACTACATTTCATGCACAGCCGACATTTTATAAATCGTCACTCCCTTGCAAATTTAAAATCACAATTTAACTAGCTGCAAATCATTCACCAAATTCAGACATGCGAAAATATATAGGAAAAGCAAATAAACAAAGATTCACCAGCATTCCAGCCACCA
>NC_091575.1:18768381-18775881 GCF_042767895.1 Penaeus vannamei
GTATAAATGTAAATATATATATATATATATATATATATATATATATATATATATATACTTATATGTATATACTTATGCATGTATAGATGTAAATATATATATATATATATATATATATATATATATATATATATATATATATACATGTAAATATACATGTATGTATGTATGTATGTCTATATGTGTGCATAATGGAAAGAGAGAGAAAGGGAGAGATAGAGATAGATAGATATAGAGGGCAGGAGAGGAAGGGCCAAAGAAAGAAAGCTCAAATTTTCTGTTCTGAGGTCATTCCTACCTCCCTGACCACGTGGGCAGCGGAGCACGTGGGTCCGCACCGCGCTCCTTACTCACGCCGGTGGACTAAGATTCCTGTTGTTCTCGGCTGTTCACACCTACACAGTACAAATCGTCAAAAAAACTAAACTCTTTCCTCCAACTAAACTGTTCTCTCATATTTACGTGAATAACTGAGAATGGGAAGATTTTACGAATACAGTGGTTAACCTTGGTTGATCTGATGCGAGGTCATATCTGTGAAATAATATCTCCCAGCTAGGAGGTCCAAGTGAGGTAGCTAGGTCATTGGAGGTGTCGAGGCAGCCGTTACTCTGCTGCTTCCTTCGCCCCTCCTTCGCCTGAAAGACTATTCGACTCCGAGGAGGTAAATTATACAGAGATTCTGCCTCGAGTTCATCGACGGCAGTCTCTGCAAACGGAGCCTCTGCGATTACAAAAAGTATAGATTTTAGCATTCTTGTATTTATCAAAATTGCTGTGTAAAGGATAAATGGTCGCTACATTAGCTCTACAATTACTTATCAGTCTATCAAAATTGTTTTACACAAAGCATCTCCCTATGTATCAGTAGAGGCTACCAGGGGGCGACGTCGTCCAACGCGCCACCGTCGAGACCAGTGTCCAACTTTCGGACATTGGTTGAGACCCAGATTTACGTCCGGTTTGTTAAAATTGCGCGAGGCCCGACCCAATAAATATTCATTATACCGACATATATGTATCGAGACTCGCGCAAATTAAAACACACTGTTGGCCGTTAAGATCGAGAGGCTCCTGCAGACGGAGCATCACCGGGTGGAGGGTCAAAATCCCATCCTACAAAAATCTCAGCTCCTCTTCAATTCTTGTTTCTCTCCCGCGAATCCGTTCCTTGTGCGAGTCGATGCGTGTGGGATGATTCTGCCTCCCGCTCGGTGATCTTATTTTCTCTGTCTTTGCATGACGCTTAAGGTCACATGCGCATTCTGCATTACTTGAATATTCTTTGTTGCCTGTATTTTCTGACATAGACAAGGGTAAGAGTGGAAGTTTTAATCCTGTTTGAGAAGAGTTCTTAAAGCATTTATTTTATATAACATATTTTGTGTCCATTCACTCCCGCTCAGTTCCTTATTAGCACCCTGTACTATGTTATTCAGTTCACTTATATTGTAGTAAATATTCAATTAAATTTTGAAATAATCTTTTTCACCCACCCAACCCCTTTTAGAGGTCATTGCCAGGTATTCTCGCCTAAGGTCTGTACAGACCTTGTCCTCGCCTACCTTGGCGAGCGATGCAGATTCAGCCTTTTTGCTTCTCCAAACCCATTTCCTGTCTGGTCCCGTCAAAATATTTACATTGCTAAGCTAATTATTCGCTACTCTCATAGTGGCAAAAACCATAGGAAGGTCCTTTCACATCTCGAGGGAGACTAAATACCAGAACTAAGTAAGTTACATAGGCCTTAGCTAAATTAAGCGCCCAACGTGGGGCTCGAACCCACGACCCCGAGATTAAGAGTCTCGTGCTCTACCGACTGAGCTAGCCGGGCTTACGTCTACTTACTAGCAGACTTCTACTGAGAAAGCGATGTCACGAGGACTTTAAGACAACTTTAGGACAACTCGTCTTGAATATCATAGTATATGTGATAAGGTAGCAACTACTTTCCTTTTCCGTGTTTTCAGCATCTTCATGACTTATTTCAGATGATATGAGTTTCAGAAAGCAAAACTTGCCTTCTAAAGCTATTCAACTACTATAGTTGCATGCAATATTTGCCACCACATACAAATATTTAGATGCCATCACGCGTTTATGCAGCGGACGGACTTTCTGATAGAGGCCTGTGGGATGACAAGGCTTGACTAAGTAATCAATCCAGTGACAAAGTCAACTGAGAGCATGTAACAATCACCAAGGCCGTGTCTTCACACAGGTCGGCATCCTTCGTTCGTAACTTCAAGAATTCATACAGCGTAATTGGTTAAAGGCATTGCAGAATTTAATTATTTATGTAATATCATACGACTCATTATGAGAATATGCATCCGATCACATTATTCTACGACACCTTGTGTAAACACAGACATAATGTAGGAAAGATTCTTTTTTTCAGTCACGGGTGCATAACTTCACATAACTATTTCCATCTGAGTGGTTGTTCGGGTTCTGTTCCAGGAAACCTGTTTGATATGTAATAATTACCAGACTCGAGTCCCCTTTCACAGTGGGTTTAGGAAGCCAGCGAAGATTGAATCGCTACTCAAGAAATGCGCGTCGGGGTAAGCGGGCGGATCATTGACGGCCATTGGCCAGTAACTGGACGTCCATAAACAGCGAGTGTTGACGTTATTGACGTGTTTCAGAATTAATCATTCATTTACTTATACCGATATTGCTACGATAAAAATGACACCCTTACAATATAAGTGACAGGAAATTGTGGAGGTGATGAAGGAACCTGAATAATGACAAAGGGAATGCGTAATTTGAGATCGAAAGGGGGCGTCACAGACTTGCGTACAGTATATAAACGGTAGTATTTCCCTAACTTGTTGAACGATGATGTAAGAAAAGATTGGCATCAGAGAAAGTGAGATTACGAAAGTGGAGAACACCGCCAAAAAGAACAGGTCGCGTGGGCCCGATATGATTCCGCCTGAAAAGGCGGAAGCAGCTATCAGTCTTCCTTGCTTTTCTGTAAATATTTCCTACACAATATTTGACTGCGGAGTTCCAGGGGAATTAAATGTCAGCTGTAAGTGCCATCTCAAAAAGGAATCCACTTGAGCACAAGAACCGTCGAGGCGTTTCCTTGTGTGATACAGTGAGGTGTTAAAGACATATGCCTCTTCCTTTCAAGATGTGCCACTGTCGCAAAAACAGCGTAAAGACTTGTGACTACATGACTTGTGACCACTGGAACGAAGGCCGTCTGCGGTGTGTTCATGAAGGTAGGAAAGATTATCTAAATAAAGGAGTGATTGAAACCTCACCACAAAACGGGTGGCAGAGGAACTTCCTAAACCAAATGTACGAATGAATTATAGAAGGGCGACTACGAAACCTCATTTAAAACACTTCAGCAGAGTTAGGCTGAGACACTATCGATTATATTTCACAATTGAGATAATTTACTATATACATGTTCCTTTAATCAGAAGCATTTGATTGAGGCCCAAGAGGAAGTAAAAAGAGTTCGTGCGCCCCGAGGTCGTGAGCTTTCGAGTCAAAGCTGTTGTCAGGCAAGTATGTGGTGATGGAGAGAGCTCTAGACTGAAGAAACTCACACATACGGAGTACATGGCAATGCCAAATTGGGGAACAGAAAAAAAATGATTATAACAGGCAACGAAATATATAAGACAGACAGCTGTGTCTATTTGGGTATGAATAATTAAAGCATGAAGACTGAACATGTAAATCATAATCAGGGATAACGAAATGAAGGCTCAATCAATAATCTGACGAATGACAAAACATCAACTGAGATGGATGATCATGTCAAGTAAAATATCGAAATGAATGCTTGAGTCACAGCTGAGGGGAAAACAACTAAGCTGAAGACCGGCGGCGATTAAAAGGCGACTCTGCTGAAACCAAGTGCCCTGACTCTCCTGACGATAGTTACGAATCGAGAACAGTAGAGAATCTTCCAGAATATCGTAACTACAGGCTACTTAGGTTTTGCGGCAGAAGGTAGACAATGAGTCACGTTATTGCCTTCCGTCAGAATGCATAATTCAAAAATTCCAAGGACTAAATAGAGCGCCCAACGTGGGGCTCGAACCCACGACCCCGAGATTAAGAGTCTCGTGCTCTACCGACTGAGCTAGCCGGGCTTATAGTACAATGTGATTGCTTATTTCATTATAGATTGCTTGCAGGCATGGAAATGACCATCCTTACCAGGGCGTTCATGAAACAATTCTACGAAAGTTTTCCCATCTGTGTATCTGATGCATATTCATTCAACTTATTCTTGATATAATAAGCTTTAAATGTAAAGTCAACTTGCTGGAACTATTTCGTTGGTTGCAAACAGTATTTACGGTATAGCCGAATTCCTGTAGAATGTTCAGTTTGCCTTATTAAAGTGCAACCAATCACCTTATTTCATTTTATTTCACATAATCCGCATGAAAAATATATGTAAAATATATGTTATTGAAGAAGTGTTTCCTACTGCACTGCAATTGCAATATGGTAACTTGCTGTACTTATACAATCGTTCCTTTAGCGGGAAATGGTAGTATGAATGCAGAATGCCGTCTTTTCATTTTCTACAGAAGATACGGAAAAATCACATCACATAAAAGCTTTTGGAAATGTTTTCATGAATTCACAAATTTTCGACACGTCTGCATCTTTTTTTTCCATATGCAAGCGAGACAAGTTTTCACTCAACAGATTCAATAGAACGAATTAATAAAAGAATAGAGATTGACTGGTCTCCCGATATAACCACAATGTACACAATACATATATTAACAATCAAAGGGAAAAAAAACAGAAAAACACCTCTACATATGTATTTTAAACCAATAAATACATACAATAAGCTTAGTAGCTCGTGAATTACCTTGGTAAGACAATATAAATTTGCGTAAAACAAGTACTTAGCTAGTATTCACAGACCACGGCCACGTAAGGAGTACAGGGTGACTCACGGACAATGAATGGCTGCAACGGACTCGGTCGAACAACGCAACCGGGCTCTGCGGTCGTGAGCTAACCGCCGTTTCCGGTGTTGCAATTGCCTGTTTAACTACTGGGAGAAGTGTATTATGTAAATAAATACGTGGCTTTCCCGCTCCGATGCTGTCGTTGCAATCTAGCAGCGCTACAACTCTGCAATATGCGGGAATGCTTCTCTGTTATTTACGTATTTTATCTTCTCTCTCCATCTCTGTTCCAAATACGAAGGGTGTGGTGTGTTTCTAGTACGGCGTGGACGGCGACGGGAGGCTACGTCGCTTAGGATTAAGTTACGCAGGTCAAGGGTCACCGGTCACCGCTGCGTGGGCGGGGCCACATCGTCGGTTGTCCCGGGCACAAACTCTAAAAAGAAAATGAGAGAAACTAGTAATTAGAAAGCCGGTTAACCTCTCACGCGGGAAGTCTCTTAGTGCTCTAATATTTTACAGTTTCTGAGCATGACGGGATAAATAAACGTTGCCTAGCAATAATGTCAAATTAGAGAAATTTCCTAGTCGGTATTAGCACTATTATTGAAAATTTGCATAAATTAGAATTGAGCAATTTAAAGCAAATTCAATGTTACTGTCACTAAATTGTCTAATTTCAACATCAGCATTTTCTTAAAATACCTCTTCTCTAGGGTAAGGGGTTCAATACTGGGATGCTGGCAGGGTTAGGGGTCGCAGTACTTGCCTTGCCCCGGGCGCTGGCAACCCGCGCTCCGCCCCTGCGACGGGCCTCAGCGATGGAACCCGCGGCAGAGCTTCCTTTAACCTGTCTTTATCTGCGGCGGAGTTATCTGGCTTATGTAATCATGAGGCATTAGGCGCTTCCTTCTTCCTGTTGGAGCTTTTCTAATTAGATGGTGCTGTATGTACAAAATAGATACGTGCACTAGGCTTGATAGTACGTGAATTACCTGGGTAACACAATGGAATTTTTCGTGAAACAAGCATTTAGCTTTTTTTTTTATAGAGGCATTTCCGCGAAAATTGTGCTGTCCCTCGAATTTTGCAGCAAGAACAGCAATAGATTATGTGGGCAGGAATTTTCATAGCAGTTCGGAACATCTGGTTATATCTGTTAAAAGTTTTCACAAGCAACATGGAAATATGCATGAACATTGGTTTGATGCTTGTAGTTTATAGGCGTCACTTTGCAGGCTGCATCTCTGAGCCAGTGTTTAGAGCAGAGCAGGAACTGGAAATCAGATTCTGCAAAGAAGACAGTCGTTCCGTTCACTTCGTTTTGCAGAAATTCATGCCGCACAAGTCGGGGGTTTTCGCACGTATCGTGGGTCACCCGGAACAGCCGACACGATGACACGCGGTGATTTGTGCTCCGAGACCCTCTTGTGCTGATTTTCGCATGAATTACGTGATATCATATTTGTTTTTGATAAAATATAAATGTAAAAAACACACATACATATGTATATATATGTATAAATGTGTATGTATAGATATGTACATGTATATATATATATATATAAATATATATATATATATATATATATATATATATATGTGTGTGTGTGTGTGTGTGTGTGTGTGTGTGTGTGTGTGTGTGTGTGTGTGTGTGTGTGTGTGCATATATTAATGTTGATATTGATATCAAGTTGAGATAAAGGTACAATGGAATGGGCATACGTGAACGTGGTCAAAATCAAACTGCATCGTGGTGGGAAAAAGTTTGAAGAAACCTGGTACAGATAGACAGATACAGACAGAGAAAGATGCGCATATATAATGTGATATAGATACGTCACATACAGACACATACCTGTATCGGAATAAGGATCTGTTGCAATAGATAACACTGGAATATCTCACTACCATTATACACTTACTGATCCGAAGTAGACTGCATCTTAACACAATGCACACCAGTTTCCAACAGCCCAGTATTATAATGCATAGTAGACCATTGTTGGAGCAAAAGTGGTTTGCCTTAAAATGTCCAAAATAAACCATTAGTGTTTGAGCGTATATGTGTGTGTTCTACTGCTGCATGCGTTGTCGAGTTTTTAAACGTTGATCATCGACATTTTAGATCGTAGATGGCATATACGTTTATTCCATTCAAATCCTTCTTTAAAAGGTTATCTCTGATGCCTTGAATGCTACTGTTGTGAGATCACGCCACAAACATCGCAAACTAAATGTTTATAATGTATGTGTCTCTTATGCTATGAGTTCAACAGACAATACTGTTCTTCTATCTGAGAGGCTAAATAGAGCGCCCAACGTGGGGCTCGAACCCACGACCCCGAGATTAAGAGTCTCGTGCTCTACCGACTGAGCTAGCCGGGCTTGATATATATGGAAGCAGTTTGTGTATTTGAAGGAAACCACATCCTTGGGCATAGCTTGACCGAAAGTGAGTTGTTTATCTTCATTCTTATAATATATGCAATGGAGTAACCATTTTTCTCTTAACACTTTTTCTTCTCTTTTTATTTTCTTACTTTATCAAAGCATCCCGTTAAGACGAAACGTAAAATCAATATTTCTA
>NC_091575.1:18783381-18785881 GCF_042767895.1 Penaeus vannamei
GCGCCCAACGTGGGGCTCGAACCCACGACCCCGAGATTAAGAGTCTCGTGCTCTACCGACTGAGCTAGCCGGGCTTATATTACTTACTCTAAAATTGGAAATACAGGTGTTACGGGTCATAATTTATTATTCATGTAGCCAAGATTGTAAAGATTGGGAAGAGTAAGAGTCAGTGTTATGTCTAAGTTGCAAGTAAACATACAAACATACATCTGGAAATGTGCAGTTCATTTGAGGTTTATAGAGTAACTACATGGTTATGCAGGGTTGCTTCTTTACAACTATATGTAATTATTACATGGTTATGCCCTCACACGCGCACCAAACCAGATGTAGTGGAATGTGAACAAGAACAAAAATGGAACATAAACAAGAAACAAGAACAGAAATAGAGACGTCAAAAGTAATAGAAATAGAAACGTAACCACGAATAGAAACGGATGCCAATAAGAGCGGAAAAATGAACGTATGCCCAAAAGCAATCAAGTTTATTTTCTTTTGTTTGTTTAACCTTTATTACCATTCTATGTTCATACGAGAGAGTATTTTCTTTCCTTTCTTTAGCCGGTGTATATTCATAACATATTCCACAAGTTAGAAAATGCCAAACATTCTATTCAAAATTGTTCTCCTATTTATAAGTAATATTTGCGGTCTTGCCTGAAAATGTAACTATGACGAAATTTCTTATATGTGCTAGTAGAAGGTTTAATATCAGCATTCGCTATACAACCAAAATTATATAATGATATAACGAGAAATAAAATAATCGTAACTTATCAAAAGTTTAACAAAGCTCTGTCTAATTTCTCTTCATTCTGTAAATATTAAATCATTTTCTTCAAATAACAGACCTAATAATCTTTTCTTGCATTTCCATAAGATACAGCCCTCCTTTCTCCCTACCTTTCTTCCATATGCAGATACGAGGGAAACGATTTGTTTGTGGCACCACGTGGTCGGAGCCGCATGCCCGAATCACGTGACATCAGCCGGCGGACTAACTTAGATGACTTCTTTTTCCAAATCACGAAAATTGACGGAATTAGTTAGGTTACCGTTATGAATAAATATACACACACATACCAATATATACACTTACATGTATACATATCTACATATATATATATATACAGGTAGATATGTATATATATATATATATATATATATATATATATATATATATATATATATATATATATATATATATATATATATATATGTGTGTGTGTGCTTATATATACATTAAATGTATACATATACATGTATATATATATATATATATATATATATATATATATATATATATATATATTTATATATATACATATATATATATGTATGTATGTATGACTATGTATATTAAGTATATACATTTATGTATATATACATATATGTATGTATATATACAATTTGCTATTTGCAGTTGGACAAGAGTCGCCTGTTCTCGGCATCTGTGCTTTAGAAGTAAGAGTCATTAATTCACCTCTTAATTGCTATTGGCAATTAAACAGAGCGCCCAACGTGGGGCTCGAACCCACGACCCCGAGATTAAGAGTCTCGTGCTCTACCGACTGAGCTAGCCGGGCTTATATTACTTACTCTAAAATTGGAAATACAGGTGTTACGGGTCATAATTTATTATTCAGGTAGCCAAGATTGTAAAGATTGGGGAGAGTAAGAGTCAGTGCAATAACGAAAGAGGTTTATAAAATGTCTAAGTTGCAAGCAAACACAAACATACATCAGGAAATGTGCAGTTGATTTAGGGTTTATACAGTAACAACATGGTTATGCAGGGTTGCTTCTTTGCAGCTATATGTAGTTATTACATGGTTATGCCCTCGTACGCACACCAAACAAGATGTAGTGAAATGTGAACAAGAACAAAAGTGGAACATAAACATGAACAGAAATAGAGACGTCAAAAGGAACAGAAATAGAAACGTAACCACGAATAGAAACGGATGCCAATAAGAACGGAAAAATAAACGTTGGCCCAAAAGCAATCAAGTTGATTTTCTTTTGTTTGTTTACCCTTCATTATCAGTATTTCCTTTCCTTTCTTTAGCCGGTGTATATTCATAAGACATTCCACAAGTTTGAAAAAGCCAAATATCTTATTCAAAATTGTTCTCCTATTTATAAGTAATATTTGCGGTCGCGCCTGTAAAATGTAACTGTGACGAAATTTCTAACATGTGCTAGCAGAAGGTTTAATATCCGCATTCACTATACAGCCAAAATTATATAATGATATAACGAGAAATAAAATAATCGTAACTTATCAAAAGATTAACAAAGCTCTGTCTAATTTCCCTTCATTCTGTATATATTAAATTATTTTCTTCATATAACAGACCTAATAATCTTTTCTTGCATTTCCATAAGATACAGCCCTCCTTTCTTCCATATGCAGATACGAGGGACACGATTTGTTTGTGGCACCACGTGGTCGGAGCCGCATCCCGGAATCACGTGACATGAGGCGGCGGACTAA
>NC_091575.1:18790881-18800881 GCF_042767895.1 Penaeus vannamei
CTCTCCCACAATATTAACTTTATGGGGGAGGGTATGTCTATAAAGGTAATCTTAGCAAGACTGGTGTATGGCTGTTGTTGGCCTTTGTGGGGAACAGTAAAGCACTGTACTGATACTGCATCATAGTCAACGGGCCACTTTCACAGTCTGACTAATCCCTGTAGCATACAGGGCAATCTGCTGAGGAAATGGAAATGGTTTCAGTACAGGTTTTAAGGGAGAAGTGAGGCTGGACAGGAATAGGTATGCCAGTGAGGTCAGTCAGGGTAGATAATGCACAGGCTTGGGATTCAGATGTAATTGTGACAAGGCATCAACGGTCAAGGAAGGAGGGAGCAGAAAATAAGACTTTGCAGGTAGAGGAAATGGAGTGAAGGATGTTGGGAGTGAGGAAGGGGTATATTCTGAAGGTTGAGTAATGCTTTGGGTGGAAGATTTGGATTGAATCAAGTTGTTAACAACCATCAAGGAGGATGTAGTATTAGCAGTGGTTGGAGCCATGATGAAAGGAGAGTTAGGAGCTGGGAACCTCAATGAAACCTAATAAGGGATAATGGTTAATGCTTTAAGCAAATGAATGTGCTAGACATCATCTAATAAGTGTACAAAAACTTTATTATTGACCATGGTGAGCCTGAATCATATGAGGGAGAGAAACAGTCTACGGCTCAGGCTTCCCAAAATGAGTAAGGGCTAGACGACTAACCAAGGAAATACCATGCTCATAGCTCCCCAAGACCATTCAGAACTGACACAAAACCATCTGTTCAGCACAGCCCTTATACATTTGGAAGTGGATGGAAGGACTTGGAGAAGAGAAGGAAAAGGAAGGGAGAGAGAAAAAAGTCATGGAAAATTAGTTGAGCCACGTGCTGAGGCCCAACACGGGCAATCCCCAACACTGGGCCTCAGCACTTGTCTCTTATGTACCCCCCCATGATAAGAAAAGGCATGGTGTGTGTGTGTGTGGGGGGGGGGGGGGCATAAATATAAATATCATCATTATGGAAAGCAGAATAACCCTTCCACAACCACACCACTGATTTTTCTACTCATGCAGGAGGTTGAAAAGTACATAATAACCAGTTTGTTAAATGCAAGTTCTGCTTCCCATATCTTTAGGTCATCAATTATGGATCTTACAGACTAAGAGACATTTGGATATTTCAGTGTCTTTATTATCACAGATCCTGATTTAATTTCTACATCTAGGAATATTTCTAAAGATCAAGAAAATCAATAGAAGACATTGTTTTGCACATTTTCACCAAAACATAATGTTACTCTCACTCCACTGACTTCAATAACATAATGGATATGCAAAATAATACTATTGAAATATCTAATAAAATAAGAAAGAGACATAAGGTAATGCAGCACAGTTAAAAATCATCCAGCATAACAACACGACCGTGGAACACTATTTTTGACAGACAAAAATAAATGCCAACTGTCATCACCATTATATGTATAATATAATTATCATCAAAAACAATGAAGATACAATGAAGATGAAACATACAAGCTACAGCAATAACAGAAGATGGAGGCTACTAACAGTCACATATGTAATCATTATCAAAATTGCAATCACAAATATAGAGTAATTACAATCTTCTAATCATAGTGTTAATAACTCACATCTACTTAGCATTATAACCATACAATCTATGTTCATGTCATTTTGATAATCATATGACATTGTTATCACGCTCACAGAAGCTATATACACAAATATCATGACTGTCATTTGTGAAAAAATAATAATGTCTATACAATTACCTGTTTTGAAGGTATATACATATTTTTCTAGAGTGATCTTTCAGTGTTCTTATACTGAACAATAACTTTTTTTTTTCCTTAAAACAGGAAAATAATTTTGAAATACTACGTCAGTTTTAAGTGAATGCCATACAGACACTTTCAAAATTATGATGACTGAGTTACGGTTACACCTTACATAATATGCTTGTCAATCTTGTGACAATAACTGAATGTTTAAGAAGTTAAATAAAAGAAAGAAAAAGAAAAAAAAAATCATCACCAGGCAGTACACTGGTAACTTGGCTGATTTGTAAAGAACAAAAATATTTCTCAGATGAATTAGACATGACATCCTCTATTTTTTTCGTTTCACTTTTTTCTATTTCAATTAAGGCTAGACTTGACAAGATTCTGAGGTAAGCTAATAAAATACTTGTTCTGAGAATATCTGATAAATTTGTAGTGTTGACTAAATATGATACATATTCTTCTCTATTTCATGTTCAGATACCTAGTTTTCATTCCATATCATATTTCAGACCTATGAATGTTTTACTTTTTTCAAAATTCCTCTAACAATGGCAGGCTTTCCTTTGTATCCCATATGCCACTATATGGCAGTCATATGGCTGCACATATATCACTTGATTAGAGTGTTCCAAGTTTTTAAATCTGGGAACAATGCCTAATGGCACTTTACAACTTGTATATATACTGAATTCAGACATTCTTCTACATCAGATATCTGAAACCGGCATCAGAAAATATTTGGATGAATAAATACATTTTATAATTTCCTTTTCTCTGCCATTTTAGCAGCAGCTTTCTTCTTCATCAAGTGCATCCTTCTTTCAGCCGTGATCATCGAGTTAGAGGGCGCAGAAGATTTCCCTGATGACGATGACGACGATGAGAGAGATGACTTGTTGTTGCCATTGTTGCTGTTCCCACCATTGTTTGTTCCTGCAACAGCTCAGGCAAATCAGATACATGTATATACACAGGTAGTTTTTGACACCAAAAAAGTATGTGCTAAACAACTCTGTTATATTATTCCAAGTGACAATATCATGGAGAAGTAATGTTTAGTATATGCAGCAGTGACAATAGGTAAATTCAAGTGACAAACCACATGAATAAAGAAATATGAAAAGAAAAAAATCATACAGAAACATGTAAGCCAGTAAGCGAGATCCAATTGATAAAAATACTTATAAACATATAAAGTCCACAGAAAAAAATGGTTGTAAGTACCTAAGGCTCTCCCAGAAGCCGAAGAGAGGTTTGTAAAGGGCGAGAGACGAGAGAGACCCAAGCCCTTGGTAGGGGAAGGTGTCGGCCGAGAGAGGGAGCTGCCTGACTTGCTCCCACTGGCCATACTGGGCATTCCGCCACCACTGACACCCCGAGTGCCCGACAGAGTGCCGCCACCAGTAGCACTAACAATACTAGTCTGAGGATGAAGATATATATAGAGACGCTCTTACGAGATAGATATGTAAAGGCAAATATCAGAATTTTGAGATGCCTCATGGTTAAGTTTAACTACAAGGTGTGCCAAGTTGCATAGTAATGTTAGAATGCACATGCACATCTTTCTTTGTTTATAATTTATTGTTTTTGACTATATGTGTCAGTATTGGTATATGTGCTTGTGTATGCACATCTCTTTGTATGTCTGTCTGCTAGCTTGTGTGCAAGTGTACATGAGTGGGTAAATGTGTTTCTTGGTATTTTTGCATATTCAAATATGTTTGCATATGTATGGTCATGTTAGTAATATGTACACTTGTATGTTTAAATATTAGTATAGCTTCCTATTTTACCAATTAATTATGTAGTAAATACAAGTGTAAGCTATATGTTTGTGAACATAGACCCAGTTTATAATTCATAAAAGCACATCCACAGCACCTACTGCTAGAAGGTTTATACAAGCTTGGGAAATCGCTGCTTTTCAAAGGGGGGATTTGCCTCTCCAAAACTCAGAGACAGTTTCTAAAAGATGTAATGAAGGGTGATAAAGGTTTACAAAAGTGGATTATAAATGCCAAGAAATATTTTCTTTTATTTTGACAATAAAACTACTATCTTTAAAAGCAATTGGTAGATGTCAAAAGATATTTCTCCTACTTCAGTTACTACAAATTTTATTTTATCAGTGATACTTGATCAGGAAAAGTATATTTAATGATAGATGCTGAAAGGGAAGGGGATATATCTATCAGTCTATTTTGAGCACTTAAAACAAGTTTATCACCGGAATTGGCTATGCTCCTCGAAATAGAAAGGGGGGAGATTAGCTTAAAGACACTGCTTGTTTGTGTAAAGATGATGTGCTTGAGAGCTCAACTGAACTGGAATATAATGTGTAATGTCGATACACCCAGATTTGAAAAAACAGTAATGGTATAAGCACATAGTCAACATAATCCTACTAAAGCACTTACCTAATCATTATGAACATGGTTGATATGAACACCATAACCTAAACTAGCAAATGGAATCCAGTGTTTATATACTTTTATACAAAGCCAAAAGATGTTGCTTTGAAACAATACAAAATTTTGCAAGAGAATATCAACAAAAAAGCAATATACCCAGTAACATCAATGAAGAAAATGACGTCTAAACAGAAAAAATTAATTAGAGGCAAATTGACAACACAACTTTTAAAAATTACCTGTTTTTTCAAGGACTTGGCACATTTGGCACAATACCACACTAGACGGGGATCATTGACATCTTGGTCTGTGACAGGAGGTTTGTGGCACTCCTGGTGGTACAGGGAGTGGCATTCCTGGCATTCCACAAGGCGATTGCGTGGGGTGACCTCAAAGCTCCTGTAGGAGATACATGGGAATGATATTAGTTTACAATAAAATTTGTTAATCTTGGAATTGAATACTAAGCAGATACTGAAATTAAGGGAGATTGGAGAATGTATAACCTATCTATTTGACACTAAATAATGACTTTGCCAAATCTGACTTCCATTGTAATGTGCAAAAAAAATCTCAAAGATATGTACGTTACATATCCCACTCACTTGCAAACAGTGCAGTTGATGCCATCCATTATCTCCATAGCAATGTCATTCATATCAGTGTCCGATTCGCTCTCGTCTGATTTGCGGCTCCGGGATGAACTCTCTGACTTCAGTGAGGGCGTTGGAGATGGAGTGTGGGATTTGAAGGCACTCGGAGAGTCCAGACGTGGTCTCTTGGCCCCTAGTCCATCATCATCACGCATCTGTAGCTAAAATAATTTTGCTATCATTCCTTCCTTATTTGGGAAACAAAGTATATTGCTTCTCTGAGAATCAAGAATAAAAAAAAGTTGGTTATACACAAAAATGCACAAAAACTTATACACATGTTAACTCATATAAGCACATGCACTTATTTATGTCCCAAGAACATGAGAATGTACACTCATACAAAAACCAAACTAATGCACATATGGAAGTATATAAGTACATAAACCAAAAAAAAAAAAAAAGAACAAAAGCTATCATTACATTTATTTTCCTTTCCATATCCTTCTTGATTTCTTCTCGTTTGGATAGAGAGACTGGAATTGGACTTCCTGGCTTGGAACGCGGAATGGGAGATTCCCTCCGCAAGCTGAATGAATCCTACAAATAAAAAGAAAAATACATTGAATAAAATTACAGAAAGGGTTGCAGATACATTTTCTAACAAAATTCAAATAATTCAGGAGTCAAGGTACGTAAATAATGACAACAAAATCATCTAAAATTGATAATATAAAATATAGAGTTCTTGCAATATTTCTTCCCTAATCCAATTATTATTATTAACCCATTCATGAACTGTCTGCAACTATTCTTGAGATAACACACTGGTCTTTGACGGGTAGCAACTATCAAAACCACAGGCAATCCAGACTCTCCATATGTTGTTCTATTGTTGGGTCCAGACTGCAGTTAATGAGGTTCAACCCCTCAAAATAGGCATAACCCACTGAAGCAGGGAGGGCATGTATATACGTAGCATACCAACTGGCTCTTTTTTTTTTCTTCTTTTTTTTTTAACACATACATGGCACCACACGTGCTCACCCATACGTGCTACTTGATCTTGACAATAATATAATTATTATAATCATGAATATCAATATAAAGAGCAACAATATTTCAGTATTAGAAAAGAAATCCCAAAATTCAAAGAATGGGGAAATTAGTAAAGGAACTTCAAATTCACAACACAAAGGTACAATGGACAGAACATCATCATCACATATATTGTACAAAATAATGAATTCAGCTCGAACAAATTTAAAACAAGTCAGCATTTTATTGTATATACAAAAAACATTAGTTCATAAAAAATCTTTTCTTATTAAAATGCAGAGATCTAAAACATGCAGAAAATTTGTTGTATCAAATTCCGTGAATCTCATCTTTTTCACTTTAAAATCCTGCATAACTACAAAATAATGTTTAATGTTTAATGCTTGAAACTAGACATCAAAGGTCCTATACCACTATGGTAAAGTATTGTGTGGGAAAGGGTAAAGAGGAGTTAAAGATTACAATAAAATGTGTTAGATGTTAAAGATTAGAGAGCATTATAGGGTAGTATGGTAGGGAAAAGGGAAAATTAATATAAATTAATAGAAAGAGGAGGGTTTAAGGGGTAGGGCAATTGAGTGAATTACAGTGTATCTGTCACTGGGGTAGGTATAGAAACAATGTTCAAGGAAAACAGGGATGGCTGTTGGAAAAGTAGAAGAATCCGAGGAGGGAGTGTTAGATGTCAAAGATTAGAGGGTGTTACAGGAAAGTATGGTAAAGGGAAAAGAAGGAAGTAAATGAAGTAGAGCAGGGATTAGTAAAATGTGAAAGGTTAAGGGGGTAGAGGGATTGAGTGAATTGCATTGTATCTGTGACTGGGGAAGGAATAGGGACATTGCTCAAGGAAAACAGAGGTGGCTGTTGGAGAGGTAGGAGGAGAAAAATCAAGGGGATGAGAAAGGGGGTCTGGGGAAGGTGGTTAAGTATCAGGAAGAATGTCTGGAGTGGAGGGGTCTGGAGAAGGACACTGTTGTGATGGGATTTGTGTGAGTATTAAAGTGGGAGTCGTAGAGAGGGGGGAGTATGTTGGGAGGGTGTAGGAGAAAGGGGGTGGAGGGAACTTGAGGAGGAGGAGGATAGATATCTGCAAATACTTTAATTATAGAAGGAGTATGAACAAAGGGATTGGGGGGTATATGAGGGAGAGGAGTGTTCCCCTGGGTGGTACTTTAGGAAGTTTTAGATGTCTTCAAGGGTTTCTGAAGAGGACAAAAACAAAGGTTCTCTTATGAGGAGGAGGGGAATGTTTAGGTTGCCTGGTGCGACAAATAAAGTGAGCAGGAGAGGTAGGTGCCAGGAAGAGGTAGAGATTAGAGTATCTGGATTTAGACTGGAAAACAAAACTGACTGGGGGATTGGGTGAGTAGCCATAGGGAAGAGATACTAAGGGAGATACAGAAACATCTTGTGAAGATGGTGGGGGAGTAGAGTGAAGGATTGTTTTGGAATAAGTTGTGAGGAAAACTCGTCATCATGCTTCTTGTCTGGTCTTATGCATAGTGAGGCCTAGTATGACTCTGAGGACTGCTACCTCACATTTGAGCCTATAGGCAAGGCAGTTCCTATGTATGTGACTGAGCAGAGCAATTTGAATGATCATGACCAGGTTGGGCACATAAAGGGCAGTGGGCTGTGGTGTGACAATATTTGGCTGGGTGGCTAAAGCGCAAACATTTCTGACATTGACAAGGAAGAGGTCAATATGGTCATACATGGTAGGGCAATCCAATATAAACTTCATGGGGGAGGTCATGTATATGGAAGCTAATCTTGGCAATACTGACATGGGACTTGTGCTGGCCTCTGGGAGGAACAGTGTAATACTGTGCTACCACTGCATCATAATCAGCAAGGCCCCCATGGCAAGGTCATTTTCACAGTCTGACCAGTCCTTGTTGTAGATAGGACAAGCATTTGGGGGGATAGAAACAGTTCCAGTACAAGTATTAAGAGAGGGGTGAGGTTCAGCAGGAATGGGTTTGCCAGTGAGGTCAGAGTAAATAGTGCACAAGCTTGGGATTCTGATGTAACTGTGACAAAGCATGAACAATCAGAGCGACTGAGAAATGTAACCTTGCCTACTTGTTTTTGGAGGCATTGTTGAAAGAGAAGGGTATTCTCAGATAGGGGGCTGTGGGGGGAATCACAAAGAATCAATCCCACTTGGCTGGGCCAAAGAGAGTACTCAGAAGGTTTGCAGAGGTAGAGGTAGAAGAAGGACAAAGGCGAGAGGAACATGGGGTGGTGTGGAGTGGAGTAGTCCTGTGGGGGAAGCACAATAAGGATGAAGAGTAGTAATAAGGGAAGAGGGGATAGACATCGATGAGGACTGTGCAGTAGGAGATGGATAGGAGAATGTTGGGAGAGAGGAAGGGGTGCTTTCTGGAGGTTGAGTAATAACCTGGGTAGGTGTTTTGGAATGGATTGAGTTGTCAGTTAGCACTGAGGAGGGGGTATTAGTATGAGTGGTTGGAGATGTGGTCAAAGGAGGGGCAGGAGTCGGAAGACCATTAAAATGACCCTATTAAGGGTAAAGAATCTTCCTTATTGGCCCTAGTGAACCTGAATAAAATAGTCCCCATAAGGGATAAAGGCTAGGCAGTTAACCAAGGGAATACTGTGCCCAAGGCTCCCAGAGGCCATTCATGACTGATACAAAGCCAGCCTTTCCTCCTTTCAGCATGCCTCTCACACCTTAGGAATGGGATAGAAGAAGGGGATGAAGAAGATATGGAAGAGGAAAGGGGAGAAGAAAAGACCAAGCAAAATTAGTTGAGACGAGGACTGAGGCCCAAGGTAAGGGTGACCCCCTACATTGGGCCTTAGTCTCTGTCTCCTGAGCTCTCCCACGTCAACAATGAACAAGGCATTGGGAGAGAGCAATAAAATAAATGTAGTCCAACTACTCTTTTCATAAAAAAAACATTCCTATTCATCCTTCACTAAGCATCAGGAAAACCTTCCTCAAAACAATATTGAGAACAATTACAATCTGTAGCTTGAGCAGATTCGGATTATAATGAATATTTCATGATACTTCTCATGCATTTTAGTGTTCTTTGAATATAATTCTGAATCCAACTACTGAGAACCACATGACAAATAAGAGGAAATAGGAATTACCTGAATAAAATCAAATATGGATTATGTGTTATCCCACTGGTAAATACCCAATAATGTGTACAGCCCGAGTCTGTATCATCCATCAAAATCAAGGTAATAACTCAAATCCATATATTACTTTTTAATTACATACTATATTTCATGTCTTGACCACAGTAACATCAGCTTATATCTTCTATATAGCATATGTGCTCAAAAAAAATATGCAAGTTACCCTAACAACCTTCATAGAAAATTCAGCTTTTCCCTTACACGCAATCTCATTAATTAACTTCAAGCTCAAATAAAAAGATAACTGGATTTCTTTTCCTATCAAAAGATAAACTTTTACAAAAAACAACACATTGCATTAGTTATGTACCCTCACGTATATTAAATATTAACAAGATGAAAATTTGGTTAAAAAAAAAATAATAATAATAATAAAATAAAATAAAATAAATAAATCAATAAATAAATAATAAAAAAAACATATAATAAGAACTATTTGATGAAATATGGATGAACAATGTTATACTTATGGACCTTCTTTTCTTTTTAGTACAAAAACAAATATTTCACTCCCTAAATTCTTAGATATCATAAATTACATAGAAAAAAGTATTGCAGATAAAAATCATGTAACAACACTAATCATTAAATGCAATCAGGCAAACAAGACCCTTTTTTTGTTGTTGTTCCGTGGATAACACAGAAAAGTGGCAGGTTGTAGTACAAGGAACCCAATGAATATTCATATATATACTGACATGCATATACACAAAAATAAATGCATGTATGTCTCTCTGTTTGATAGATATACATTCATCTGTTTATCTATCTGCTATATGCATGTGTAAACTCACAGATATGTATTTATTGCTATGTATATGCATGTCTGTATATATGAATATTAATTTGGTCCGACCTCGCATAATTTAAACAAACCAGTCAACACTCCACCATAGGGTGAACTTGTAAATCACATGATAAAGTCCTTACAGAACATTTGATGTTCATTCCAATTCTGCAACA